>NC_068359.1:40244746-40317246 GCF_020536995.1 Dreissena polymorpha | reverse complement strand
TGTATGTTGGCATCAATTCTTGACATGTGGCGTGTTTAATAATCAAAATAATAAAATGATTCTCATAACTCGTTTTACAGGACGTATGTTACCCATACCACATCTAGTGTTGATATTTTGGCTATTGCTATAAGGAACACTGATTATATATGGGCTTACTTTATTTTACAAAATACTGTGCGAAATAGTCCATGATTTTGAGTATTAATGTTACTTTAAGCGTTACAATACACAAAATAAATAGAAAGTCCTGTAAATACTGTTCTCTGACAAATCCTCGCGAACCAGTAAAGGTGTTTTGGCAGTATTTTGTCAATCGTTTGCCATGCCAAATGGGTGTAACAATGTTAATTTTTAAGCACATCCATTTATCCAATACTGCCTACATTTGTATGCAAACATAATAATTATTTAATATTTATTAAAGGGGCCTTTTCACGTTTTGGTAAATTGACAAAATTTAAAAAAACTGTTTAAGATTCGCAAATTTTCGTTGTATTTATGATATTTGTGAGGAAACAATTGTACTGAACACTTACCATGTTTTTTTTAGAGCTTTAATATTGTTAAAGGGGCCCTTTCACGTTTGGGTAAATTGACAAAATTGAAAAAAAAAATGTTTCAGATTCGCATGTAATGGATATTTTCAAGCATGATAAATGTTCAGTATTACTGTTTCCTCACAAATATCATACCTAAAACGAAAATTTGCGAATCTGAAACAACTTTTTCAATTTTGTCAATTTACCCAAACGTGAAAAGGCCCTTTTAACAATATTACAGCTCTAAAAAAACTCGCCAGTCTTCCGCTAGAGACAAGGCAATTTTTCACTCGTTAAAAAACTATTTAAAGTTGAGTACACTATTAAAAACACATTGAAAATTATGTAATCACAACATCAAATACGACGAGATTCATCTTTTCAAAAACACATAACTATGTATGCAAAAAGTGAGGTAAAATGTTAGGAACATATTGTGCGGTTTTCTCATATCGAGCATCTCCTGGTATCGATCATTTTGTTTTCATTAAGAACGAGGCTGACGACTTCACACGCTTTCACTCCGAATGTTTTGTTTCACTTACATTACTACGCTTGAAAACAAACACAAACAAAATGAGAAAAAAACACGGGTAAAATTGCATTTCAAATCTTACTTCAACTAAAGTAAACCAAATTTATCCACATCCCATACATTTTATTGGTCATTCATTAGATTTCTCCATCAATTGCAAAGTCTGCAGCAGACGACTGCGCAAGTGAAAACACAGCTCTTTTATTTATTTTATTTGTTTTCAAAAGAATACTTTCACTTTCTTCCAATTCTCAGAAAAATGTTGCATGAACAATTCTAGCATAAGAACTGTTTGCGCACATCGCGTGAGGTGATATACAGATGTTCTGGAATACCCCATCCAGATTAAACTTTAATTTAATAAAATCTTTTAATAATAACAAATATGCCATAAAGTATTTCAACAATTGTCAAACAATCGTGTTTATGAAAGTCTTGAGATTCTTTATATGCCCATGTTGCCCAATAAAAAATTTACAATTGAAAATACATTGTACTGCAAGGATTTGTGCCATGAATTATATTTTGAACAGGCGGGCTATCAAAACTAACGACATGCACTTTGTTTTTAAGACTGCAGCATGTGTCAACTGGTAGACACCATTAAGTTCATCTCCCATCCAGCTCTATAAGTTGAACCTTAGTAAACATAATTTTGCAAACACTCTAATTTCAATGTTGAAGCATTTGTTTGCAAAACAACAATAACAATAATTTCCCAATTTAAGTAATATCGCCGGATTCTTCCAAATTAAAAGGGCCCCGTCCCCATTCACAAATTCGTGAAAAAAAACACTGTAAGAGGTTCATTTATAACAAACATTTAAGTACCAAAGCTTTGAAAAAAGTGTTATTGATGTAATACAGAACATGTCATGTTTGGTTATTTTCGTAAGAAAAGAGGAAAAACAAACATTAGGACTGGAAAATTTCAAAATAATATATAATAATTCTGTTGATGCTGGGGGCATATTTTTTTTCTTATTTTTCATGTATCCGCTTACATTTTGAACGTAAGTATAACAAGAAATAATTTACACGGATCTTAGTTTCTTAAGCTGCGTAAATATTCTGAATTCTCAGATCAAGACATTTGTATATGGCCTGGAGATACAGTTTAATGAGCATCATTTGTATAAGGAGGAATGATTCCTTTTAAATCCTCTCACTTAAGCATTTACTGTTAAAATCAGCAGAAGTACCCTCGAGCAGCTCTCAATATCCGAGCAGCTCTCAATATTCGAGGAAGAGCAGTTCAATTACACTATGTTGTCTTCTTTTTCAAGGCTTTTAAATGTATTAGTTTTATTTTCTTGGACAATCTTCCGTGCAACATGCCATCATACGGTATGCTGAATATTGGTGTGTGTTTAATAACATAACCCATACAGGCAGTATTATTGAATCTTCCCTGTCTTTCCATCATATTTTATTTAACTTTCAAATTAAACCAATCATATCCTCATAACCTATGAAAATCATGTGTTAAGCAGTTCAAATAATTTATACAAAAGTATACCTGATTTTGGAATAGCTTGTGAGGAGTTTAAATTTGTTGTGTCAAGTCAAGATTTTTTTCCCAATTTAGACCTTTGACTTCTTAGTATGAGCTTGACCTTTGACCTATGGACAAGGAAATAACAGGGGACACATAATCATGATAAACATTGTGGTTAGATATTTTAAAATTA
The DNA here is from genome assembly GCF_020536995.1 of Dreissena polymorpha. Classification (NCBI taxonomy): domain Eukaryota; kingdom Metazoa; phylum Mollusca; class Bivalvia; order Myida; family Dreissenidae; genus Dreissena; species Dreissena polymorpha. Next base: position 40,314,478 of record NC_068359.1, on the reverse strand, counting down.
AATCCTTAATGATGAACAGTCCAGACAAGCTCTGATTGCTTGAAGATCACGCATAAATATACACAGGACAGCTATTGTGACAACTGTATTAAGTTGACTGCAAGTGACCTTCACACAAAAACATCAAACAATAAATATTTGCAAAAACTGGTCATAGGACAGTGTGTTTGGGCATTTTGGGATTCATTTTGGCCCCATTCCCAAACTCAGAAAGTATATTTTCCCCAAATTACTACCTAAATTCCCCAATTTAAAGTTTATATAAAGATATAAAAATAATCTTTAATTGCAACATTTACGTCATGTTCCTATTCACCTTTTAAAGTTGATACTTAGTAAATGTTATATAGAAAATCTTTTTTTTCAATTTTTAAGTATTTAAAATAAAAAAACCTACAAGATCAAGTGCCCAATTTTAGTCAAAATAACAGGATTTTCCAACTGCAAAAAGCCTCAGCCCCATACAGAAAATAGTGAGATAAAAACATTGTGGAAGAGAATTACAGATGCTTATCAATCTTCAATTTTTAACAGCTCTTCACCCGCTCTGAAATGATGGTAGTCCATTTGGTATAGGTCTGGAAGTTGTAATGATGTCTGGTAGCTACTTATTACGCCTCTAAACCGTGGAAGATGTCAGACTGATGATGAAAATAAGTAAATCTCCTGAGTGATAGGTTTTATCACAAATTGCTTAAAGTTGACTAATGATCAAGGTAGCAGTGCCCCTGCTACAAATATGTGTCTTCTTCATTTGTAAAGTGATTGTCTAGATATAATAACTCGGTTAGATGCACCTGCACAATTTCCAGAAAACATTTCTTTCCAAATTTCTTCAGCGTTAAGAAATGCATTAAGCACTACACATATAATGAGCTCGATCGGTGCAAAAAGGTACCATGTGCCTTTTAATTTCAATGTCACATGGTACCTTTTGCACCCAGGTAATGATATAATTGTGTTCTTTCTCTACACAAGCAAGATAACTATAATGACGTAGAAATCTATTAGGAATATCATTTCTTTTGTGTATAACATGCATTAGAATTGGATTGTTCTTTAATGATTAAGTGTTTTGTAACATTTCATTAGTATTTTGAACAATAAGTCTATCAGTTACATGATAGCTGAACATAACACTTACACATTTATAAGGCCGCAAATATATAGTGGTTAGCAAATTTGATTATCATCTCGAAAGGTCAGGGGGTTGACCAAATGGGAGGATAAATAGTTGAATTTAACTTTTTATGCCCCCGGATCGATATATCGGGGGTATATTGTTTTTGTCCTGTCTGCCTGTCTGTCTGTCTGTCATTCTGTCCCTAAACTTTAACCTTGGTTAAAGTTTGATAACTTTTGCAGTAGTGAACAGAGCAACTTGATATTTACCATGCATGTGCATATCATGGAGCTGCTCATTTTGATTGGTAAACAGTCAAGGTCAATGTCATCCTTCAAGGTCAAAGGTCAAATATCATTGTATTTTTCTTTCCTAAAACTTTAACCTTCGTTAAAGTTTTGTCATAACTTTTTTAATATTAAACACAGCAACTTCATATTTGGCATGCATGTGTATCTCGTGGAGCTGCACATTTTGAGTGGTGAAAGGTCAAGGTCAATGTCATCCTTTAAGCTCAAAGGTCAAAAATAAAAAAAAAATCATTTCTCCATTCAATCTCTTACTTACTTCTCGTGGAGCTGCACATTTTGAGTGGTGAAAGGTCAAGGTCATCCTTCAAGGTCAAAGGTCAAAACAAAAATTCAAAGCGGCGCAATAGGGGGCATTGTGTTTCTGACAAACACATCTCTTTTCTCCATTTTATTAGCTCGGCTGTTTTCGGAAACAAACCGAGGTATTGTCACATCCAGCTCGTTGTGTCGTGTCGTCCGTCGTCCGCGTCGTGCTAAAACCTTAACATTTTGAACATTGCTTCTAAAATGAACGTGCTTCCACCTACAACATTGAAACTTTATATGTAGCTGCACCTTGATGAGTTCTACACACAACACCCATTTTTTGGTCACTAGGTCAAAGGTCAAGGTCACTGTGACCTCTTAAAAAATAAAAAATATGACAAGCTTTCATTTATTCAAAACTGCACCCGCAGCCGGGCGTTGGCACCCGTTATGCAGTGCTCTTGTAATAAGTTTGGATTATTTCAAATTCTTTAGTTTTAGCAGTTAATACGTATGAAGACATTTTTCCAAAATTAAAAGAACTATGAGCAAGTTCATTTGAAGAACAGCACTAAAAAAATCTAGCTTTCATGTAGTCGTCTCAAAAAGGATATGTTAAACACTGAGTATGTATTGATCTACATAGAGCTTGGTATTATCATGATTGAAATCAATTAATTTTAATACTTGTATTTTTTTGCGAAACGTTGTTTATCAACTAATAAATACCATTTTATACTTAAAGGGAATTCTGGAATTTGAACAGAAGGGCAATAGAGTTGTGTAATGAGTGCATATAAGTAAACATACTATATATAATTTACAGATACAGCATGGAAATACGAACATTTTGCCATTAATAATTCATTTGAAAACTACCTGTGCAATAGATAAGGCAATAGAACATAAATTCCTAGATTCTCATCCCCGCCCGCCGATCAAAACTCGTCCCGCCCGAACGTTTTTTAATTTGAAAAAAAATGCGTAAAAAAATCTAGCCGCAAAATACTGAGGACGAAATGGCTGAATGAGTACGAAAATGGCGAAGTGCGAATCGGGAACTCAATGTCTCCGAGACGCTTATTGATTTTTAACGGCGCACGAGCGTCACCTGAAATTTAAGTGATCGAGCGAAAACAACAGCAAAATGTTTCTTATTTTGAGGTGTAGAAATGGCGTTAAAACCGTAAAAGATTGGTACAGGGTGTCAAAATGTGCACAAACTTTAACTCTCGCGGACCTGTACGATGAGTTCATTTGTAATTCGTATGATCAAGCCCATCGTTGACCACCCGAAAATCGTCTGTGCCTTCGTTGGCCGAAATAACTTTAAATTGACACAGGTGTCACCCGATGTTACAGTTAGTCACCTGTCTAGAAAATGTTATTATGTTCTGTTACAGATTTGTATTTTCTTTAATACCTTGTCTAGTCAATGTTTTATTGAATGTCAGAATATGTTTAACATGATATTAAAAGGGTAAAATAAAACACAATAGTCAAATTTTGATAATGTATTTCTTTAAAAATTCTATATAATTTTACATACATACATACATATAGGGGTAATGCATATAAACAAACAAATTCGTGAACATTTCATTGCTTATATATAGGTCCGACACATTAAATAAAAAATAAAAAATAAAACCCACCCACCCGCCCCAATTTTCCCCAAAATGTGGATGAGAATCTAGTTATTTTATATTTTCTATTGCCTAAGCAAACTATAATTACAATTGAAGAAAAATAACTTTTCAAGTTCTTTCAAATGGTAAATAGTTTATTTTGTCTAAAGAAAATACTGCTTAAGATACATTATAATTAAATCTGAATTTTTATGCCCCCAGATCGAATGATCGGGGGCATATTGTTTTTGGCCTATCTGTCTGTCTGTCTGTCTGTCTGTCTGTCTGTCTATCTGTCATTCCGTCATTCTGTCATTCTGTCCCAAAACGTTAACCTTGGTTAAAGTTTTGCGATAACATTTGAAATATTGAACATAGCAACTTGATATTTGGCATGCATGTGTATCTCATGGAGCTGCACATTTTGAGCGGTGAAAGGTCAAGGTCAAGGTGATCCTTCAAGGTCAAAGGTAAAAAAAATAATTCAAAGCGGCGCATTAGGGGGCATTGTGTTTCTGACAAATACATCTCTTGTATCTTTTAAGACTGCTCTAGTGGAAAACAAAATATTTTTTCAAACCATCTTCATTAAAATATTCCCTTGGGCATTTGCAAGTCAAGATTTATTCAGTACATATTACATCCAGAAAAGACCTTGATCCCACAAGTAGAGCAGCTATGAATAAATTCAAATAATTTGCTCCTATCTCCCATTTTGTTGGATTTTAACCCAGTTATCATAATATGTCGATGTTCTTCCGGAAGAATTCCAAACAGTTCTAATAGGAACATCTGTACATTTAATTGGTGCTTTTTTCTTCATTTAAAGCTGTTAATCTTTCTGTTTCAGATGTAATTTTCTACGCAGGATCAGTTTCAGAAACATTAAATCACAAAGTTTTAGTCACTCAGAAATAAAAACCTTTTCAAAGTTTTTAAGATAAAGAATGCATGTTATAACGTCTATGTGTCAATATAACGTGAGACAATATGCAGGCTGTCAAAAAAAGGTAGGATTATAAATTGTCCGGGGTTTCAAAATAATGTGGGAACCATTGTCTGGTTTGTCAAAGAAACGTAAGAACCAATTTCAACCTGTGTCGTGTCAAAATTTGTGTTGGAACAATTGTCCTTTATGGAACGAATGTCTGGATACCCGGAAAGAGGCTTTTTCATTATCAATACAATTGAAATATGTCAAGGGTGTATTTCATTATTACGATTGTGAGCATTATTTTTAGGATTTATTATTTTTATTATTAGTAGTAGTAGTATTAGTATTATTATTACAAAAAAAAACCCAAAACAAACACTATTTTCGGCAATTAATTGTTTTTTTATTGTGTGTTATTCTCTACATTATTTTAGAGCTGTTTCAATCAATAAAAGATAATATATATTTGGAAATTTATGTACAGGGATAGCACTAATTGGGAAATACACACACAGGGATACCTGTGCACTAAAAATGGCCTAATAGAAAGGTCTGACAAAATCTGTACTTAGATGGTGTAGCGATTTGTTTGCCCCATTAGCAAAAGTACCAGCACCAGCCCAATTGGAAAAAATGCACGAAAAATCCTGAAATCGGGAAAATTTGCGTCGTGAAGTATTCATATTTGAAAATTGGTGTATTTGATTTTTTGATCCCAAACACTTAAAAATTGATAACTAATGTTGTCAAACTTTCAATATTATATTTACTTAGGTTCAAGCTATAGAGCTGCATAGGGAAACTAACTAAATGTTTAATTTTATTTATATTTAAAAAATAAAAAAATACAATACAATAATTGGGTGGGGGGCACTTTCAATAGGGAATTTTTGACAGCAATTTGGAAAAAAAATTCCTAATTGAGAAAGTGCCGTTTTCCGGTACTTTATACAAAAGGAAAATTGCTATGGTGGACTGCTAAACTTTAATACAAAGACCACCCAGCTTTTAAAACCTCTTTATGAATCCCTTGAGATGTCTTATGTGCGAAGGTTTAGTGTATATTTTTTCCATAGGCGAGAATCGAGTATCATGATGAATTATAAAATAATCTTTTAAAATATAGAAAAACTTTGCCATATTTATCTTTTTGGACTTCACAATCATGAATTAAAATGTCAAATTATTTCTTTTGTTTTTTTTGTATGATTATTAGATTTCATAAGTGAACTTTTATCCTTGCTGTTGTAATTATGTATTACTATTCAAAACATTATAGATTTCGTTAGTAAACATATTTAATGGCATTTTTCAAAAATATGAAAATATGTGAACGAATCCCTTACACTCAAAGTCTCCTTTTCAATAAATGTGCATATCTCAATATAGTTTGACCCTCAAGTGATCTGTCAAGAGCTGTACAGTTCTATTATGTACCTTGAGTGGCCTGGAATGAAAAAAAATGCATCTAATTTTGTTGAAGATAGTCATTCCAATAAAATGGCAATCATTGTGCCAACAGTTGCAATAGACCTGCCAGTTATGGATTGTTCATTTATCATATTTTATAAGGAAGGGTCTATCCAAAAGAAGTCCTTAAATTATATATTACCTTCATTCTCATGAACAAATTTGCTGAAAGAATCAGTCATGAAATGCTGTTTGTGTTCTTCGTGAAAATTATATGTTGGCTTCTTGATCTCTTATCCAAAGCTAACAGTTTCAATAAAGAAAGGCTGACTTTTTGTTCCCCAAAAGGTAATACTGGCGAGGTTTCAAATAGCTCCAAAAACCAATCAAAATTTAAATAATTATTTTAAAATATATTTTTATATAAATTAAGTTATGTCCCCTTTAAACTATTCTTTAAACAACGACTTGATGTTTAATTACTGTGGAAAGAACGATCTGCTACAGCACCGGGCGAGCGTTCCTCGAAAAAAAATGTTCACATAATTAAAAGTGCTTATATTGTCAGAAAATTGTGAACACTTTCCACATTTTGTAGATACATCATTCTATACTTACATATAGAATAGGACGTTCAGCATTTTATTAATCTCAGTGCGTCACTTACTTTAAGAGGCTTTGACAGAAATTTGTCAATCACTTTCTGATGCATGGTATTCAGAGAAGAAATCAAATTTCCCTTTCCATTCATATATCAATTATTCTGACGCACAAAATAATTGAAAGAGACGAATACACGTATAATGAAGCTTTATGTACAAGCGTTTAGCAACCAGAGAGCATGTAAGTTAAATCATCGTCTACACTAAAATTGGCCTCATACAATATTTTATGCATTACTTGAAAACATGTTTTTGTGACAAGTGTTGTCGGATTATTAGCGACATTTCACGTAAACAGAAAAACAAAAAATATCTTGTCCCATACTTTCTGTGCAGACATCAAATAGAACACCCATTGTTTATGATGTCACCTCAGTTTGAAAAAAAAATGTTTCTGTAAAACACTTAATTACGCTTGTAGGAATTGTAGGAATGAATTTCGTTTAATGCAACATTTTTAACTTGCAAACACAAGTTTCAAGACATAAAATGTATATATGAAGATGAAAAGTCTTAAAAAAGCAAATTTTTGAAGCTCATTACGTCTTGTAAAATGGGAAAGAATATCGGACTCGCGGGCCGGCCCCTCTTTTTTACAGGACGAATCTGTAACTGAAAAGAATAAACGGGGTTTCATTTTTTGGATAAATGTGCTATATGGATAAATATTGGTGAATGTTATTTGCCATACGTCAGTAATATAAATGATTGAATGCTTTCAACTTCAAATACTAAACCGTTTTGTGTTAATGTCGTATCTTAAGTTAAATTACCTGATTGATTACTATAATTAAAATGGCATTCATGAAAAATGTTTTGTGAGACTGGAAATCCTGGATGCCCATCAGTTTTACTATATTTGTTAATTAAATTATTACAATTACTAGTTACAAAAGTGCAGCTGAAAGATTTATTTATTTTATAGCATGGCAACCATCCATTTATACATCGATCCAAAGATCTAAAAATAAACCATTCGGACCAATAGAAAGAATCGGGGAATCGCGCGGTGAAAACAAGATCTATACCATGTGACATCAATGGAGCAGTTTTTTTTTATTTTAACCAGAGCGGGTAATCACGTGATAGTCGAGATGGCGACGTCCACGATAAGAAAGTTATTTTTCGCCATTGTATACCCTTTATTACTCTGGTTTATTTTTTAAACGACGCTCACTTTCCAGCCATATCAGTAAAAAAAGTGATTAGCGTTTATTTCGTTTTTAAATTCGATGTGTATCTCGACTTTACTCCCCGCAAATTTTCTTAGTGGAGCCCTAATAAGGTCATCCCGCTAAGACATTTCGCACCGAGTAAAGTCGTGATATAGAGCGAATATTACTATGAAATAAACGCCAGTAACTTTCTTGCTAAATGGAAAGTGGGCGGAATTTAAAAAATAAAACAAGTTATTAAAGGGTATAAAACGGCGAAAAATACCGGCCTCGGAATGGACGTCGCAATCTTGATAATCACGTGATTACCCCCTCTGTAACATGAACACTTATTGAACAGTCTTGGAGATATTAGCAAATATTTGTAATATTTCAGGCGGATGCAGATTTTCTTATTGACACGTTCAAACCCACCTTTGCCTAAAACTCTTAATATAATATATACTTAAGATTAACACATCCATTTAAAAGTAATATAAAAATGTACAAGTCTAAGACAACTTTTTTATTTTAACGTAAATAGTATCGGAGCAAATATTTATAAGCGTATCATTGTAACATTTCATGCCGATGCCAATTTTCTTATTGAAAAGTATGTGTGCCACTTTGCATAAACATTATTGTTTCTTTATAAATACTTCTGATTTACAAATCATGTTAAAGGTAATATAAAAACGTACAAGGTTAAAAACTGTTTGTCCCCTACATGATTTTCGCTCTGTGCGTCTGTAAGTTTGTCTGTCTGTCACACTTTTCTGGATTCTGCGATAACTTTAACAGTTCTTCATGAAAATTGAAACATGGATAGATAGCAATATGGGCATTATGCACGTCATTTCATTTTTTTCTACGTCAAAAATGCTGGTTGCTATGGCAACAAATAGACTAGAAACACTGCTGAAAATGGTGGTTTTCTGGATCCTGCGATAACTTTAAAAGTTATTCATATTTTTTCATGAAACTTGAAACATGGATAGATGGCAATATGGACATTATGCACGTCATTTTATTTTGTTCCTATATCAAAAGTTCGGGTTGCTATGTAAACAAATATATAAAAAAAATCTGACATTTCTGACCATGGTGGAGCCTGTAGGTGGCACGTATTGCTTGGCAATAGTCTTGTTGATTTTAACATAAATAGTGTTAGAGTTATTCATTAGCAAATGTTTGTAACATTTCAGGCCAATCCAGAATTTCTTATTGAAAATTACATATGCCACTTTGCCTTAAACTTTACTGTTTCTTTATAAATACTTCTTATTAACATATCATTTTAAAGGTAATATATAAATGAACAAGGCTAAAACCTTTTTCATTTTAGCATAAATAGTGTTAGAGTTATTCATTAGCAAATGTTTGTAACATTTCAGACCGATGCAGATTTTCTTATTGAAAAGTACATATGCCACTTTGCCTTAAACTGTATTGTAAATGTATTAATACGTTTGATTCATGTATCATTTTAAAGGTAGTATACAAATTAACAAAGCTAAGAAAACTTTTTTATTTAAACGTGAATATTCAGAAGCAAATATTTTCAACATTTCAGGCATATGCAGATTTTCCTATTGAAAAGTACATATCCGTCTTTGCCTAAAACTTAACTGTTTCTTTATAAAGAACTCTGATTTACCTACTATCATTTCAAAGGAAATATAAAAATATATAGAACTTAAAAAAAATATATAACATAAGTAGTCTCGGAGATATTCATTAGTGAATTTTTGTAACATTTCAGGTAAATGCAGATTTGCTTATTAAAAAGTACATATGCGCCTTTGCCTAAATTAATTAATTTCTTAATTAATACTTCTGAGTTACATATCATTTTAAAGGTAACATAAACATTTACAATGCTAAGAAAACGTTTTAATTTAAACATGAATAGTCTCGGAGATATTTATAAACCAATGCAGATTTTCTAATGGACAATAACGTTTCCACCCTTGCCTAAAAGTGTATTGTTTCTTTATAAATAATTCTGATCAACGTATCATTTTAAAGGCAATTTTAAAATGTTAATAGATTTTGAGGTCAACAATTCAAAACTATAGGTCACATGGGCTTGTAACATGAAAATTGCTTACACACAATATCTAGACAATTTGCATCATATTTTGGTTAGTCATGACAAAGGATGACACCTAATGATACTCATATCATGAGAGCCAGGGTCAAGGTCATTTACTGCAAAATGTTGGGGGTGAGCATAAATGTTTAACAAACATCTCTTGTTTGGAATAATTGTGATGTATTTATTATTGAATTTACAGTCTTGAAGCCAATCTCAGGCTTCATGGGTTGAATTGAAATTATCAGCCAGAATAAGGTTTCCAAAGCAATACATAACTGTGTTTTTTTTTGTAAAAAGTCAAATTATAACTCATATTAGATTTTCCAATTAGATAACATTTCTGAGTAAATAAGGCTAATTTTGCTTCTAAGAGAATGGCCATTTTTCAAAATGTGAGAAGCTTGTTTCACAAATTTTCAAGTTTGTAATATTTTTTTTTTCTATTTTTTTAAAAAGTTTTCGGCTCATTTTTTACAATTTTGAAAAGTTGGCGACTCTTTTTTTTCACAAAAAGAGGAGTCAATGGCTGCTTCACAGCAAAAAAAAAAGATCTTGTAACTGCAACTTTACAATTAACATGGCACAGTGCAAATATCTATTTGTCAAAGTTATAATCAAAAGTTCAAAGGTGTCTTCCACTATTTCACTGGTATGTACTGTACAGCAAATATACCACAGAAATAATATATATTAGCATGGGAAAAACGAAAGTTTGTCCAAGTGATCAATAAAGGTTTCATCCGTCTTGATTGTCTTGCAGAGTCTGCAGAGGCCAGGCGTTGACATGTTCTTGATTGTTATCCAATTAGTTCTGCGTCTGCCCGCCAACCAGCTCATTGCTGACAACCTTTGTTGACTGCAGTAGGCAAATTGTATGTATTCTGGTGGGGAATGTTAACAAAGCAGTAATAATAATTCCTCTTTTGGAGCGAACACTTGGGCCAAAAGCAAACACTTGCGCCAAAATTAAATTCATGTATTCTTATCCATGATTATATATCAGATTTTGATCTAAACTTTGTGTCTATTGTTGGCTGTGTTTCAATGTACATGTTAGTCCCTGTATAAATGATTGAATATTGTTGAAATATACCACTTGTGTCCCTTGTAAGGTATTTTAAAGTGTTTTATCCCATGTTCACACTACTTTCGTGTTTTGCCAATCAAAGACAGATTTGGAACAGATAATGCAAAAAGGATTTGAAAGACTTCAGTAGTAATTGGTCTGACCCGTTTCTTTAAAATCAATGCACTGCATTTTGAGACAATCCGGTGATTGATTTATTTCATACACAATTTTACAGCACTTATGCTTTGTAGATAACTGAACCTCCTGACAAGCATTTGTTATAAATAACACCAACAACATTATAATAAATTTGAAGTGTGTGTTAGTTGACGTTTTTGTTTTTTCACACTATATGTTATTTTTTACAAATGACATACTTTCAAATGGAACCATGCTTTAAGGCAAGATCACTAAACTTTTAAGTGTTGTTTTCCGTGTGTCTTTTATGTTATTGCACAAATCCACATCTGCAGGAAATGAGAAATAATTTTAAAATATTAAAGGATAACATTTGTAAGCTATTTTGCTGACTTCATATTTTTGTTTACTGGTGTTCGGATTTTAATATAACGATGAATTTGAACACAGATTGTTTAAAAATAATTAAACCAAATAGACAAGTGTTGTCAATATGCTTATTAAGAAATCAGGTTGCATGAAATCTTCATTTCTTTGCCACAATGAACTCAAATCAACTTGTTGCACTCAAATTCCATCTTGATGCCTTGATGGTTTGTCTTATCAACTGTCTCTGTATTGTCATTATTTTACTGGTTCTTTGTTTGAGCCTATTCAATAGTTTGTTATTATTACTTTCTCAGGAAACCATAAATTTACAAACCAGAAACACGATCCTTGCCAGAGGACATTCAGCTTCCTGTTTATTATGTGTAAAGACGTAGAATGAAATTATTTTCTAATAAACACGGTTTATTTCTGGTTGACGTCACTTGTTCTGTCAGAGCATACTATTAATATGTATCTTAGAAACCAGTAAGTATAATTCTTGAAAGATTGTTAAATCAACAACAAAAAAATTACTGACTTATGGTTATTTAAATCCATGTATGAAAAATCCAAACAAACATGCATGGGATGGTTGATTTTAAAAGCAGTCTGTTTTGCAGGTTGTCTCTAAGTGCACGGTGACTTGTTAAGGGAAAAGTCTCGTATTGTAGTTCTTTGGCTGTTACTTAATTAACAGGTTAAGCTGTAACATATATATTTCACAAGGCTTTCAATTCAATAAGACTAGACAAGAAAATAAAGAATGAATAAATATGTGTGTGTGTTGTTATAATCTTTACTTTTTTAATTCAGAAGTGGGTTCATTTTCAATTAAATAACTTCCCTGAATAGGAATAGGTACCTAGCTGGACATAACAAATTAAAGTAAAAGTCAGTTTAAAAACACTTAAAATGCAATATTAGTTTAATTTTCATCATGCAAAACATGCCATAAGGAAAAAAATAGTTTCAGCACATGTTTTATTCTTCTTTCAAATTTATGTTATCCCAATGCTTTTATTGCCCTTCGTCTGTCCTAACTGTTTTGTCTCTGTCAGTGAAATTATCCCCTAAATAATCAATCCGTCTGTAGTAAAAATATTTGAAGATTTGGGGTTCTTATGTATAAGTACACTTATACGGTAATATAAGTTTAATTTTCATCATGCACAACATGCCATTAGGAAAAAGTTAGTTTCAGCACATGTTTTATTTTTCGTTTACATTTATGTTATTCCAATGCTTCATTGCCCTTCCTCTGTCCTTACAGTGTTTTGTTTCTGTCAGTGAAATTAGCTTATACATTATCAATCCGACTGCAGTAAAACTATTTGAAGATATGGGGTTCTTATGCATACAAAGTTAACCCATAATCTATTTAAGAGAGAATATTTTGATGTGCATCAGTTCAAACGTTCTTAAATGCACGTGGTGCAGATATTTAAGTGTGCAATAATATTCTTGTTCTTCCTGCTGTAAACTATACAAGTAGAACTCACACGTATGTGAAGTTGGAATGAGACATTAATCTTTAAATAAACTGTTGTGTTTTTTTTTTCAACAAACGCAAGTTTATTTCTAAGGAGATGATAATAATTTTATTACGCAACATGCAATAAAAATACAAATTCTTTCTAACAAAAATTCTGGAATACAAAATTCAAAGTCAACAACTTTTCAATAAATTACTATTTAATGTTAGCAATACATTTTGTTGATATCAATATAAATATTTATTGGGACAGAACTTTAAAAAGTAAATCTACAAAAAAATAAATTTTTATTTAATCATATCGCGCTGTAGTCAGACTGTACTTATCAAATCCATTCCTATTCTTATACTTTGCACGTTTCGTTCTGATTTGCAACATTATTCGGAATTTTCTCCGAAAATAGGCATTACATAGAGGATGCAAGAAAGAATAAAGCGTTGAGTATCCAATCCATATCATGGCTAACAAAAGTCCTTGGTCAATGCAGCCATCACAGAACGCCACGACAAGAAAGAGAATAAAATAGGGCAGAAAACATAAAGTAAATGCGCCCATTGTCACTCCTTGCTGTCGTGCTGCTTTGATATCTTTTCTTATGGCTGAGCTTTTCTTCATGTTTCTGATTTTGTTTTTTTATATTTAGCACGCTGTTTGATTGCGAATGTCTCCGAATGCGCTCGTCCCTAAAAACGAAAGCGTTCCGCTGCCCAGTCTTCTAACCAGCCGTGGTAACCATGGAATCAATTATGGTCTCTGCCTGTCTTATACGTTTTAATCCACTTGTGAGTGTGTAATTGGTTTTTCGCCTGTCCTCACTGCTTGAGCATGAACTGATTGGGGTGCTCATGAGGGATAGGTCCCCAGAGGAATTGCTGGTGTTTCGCACAAGGATAGCACTGGACATGAATTCTCGATTTGTTTTAGAAATCCTCATATTAATATCTCTCTCTTTTCTCTGTTTCAGCATCTATGACATTTTCTTCGTAGACATACTCAATTTGACATGTTTCTTTAACAGGGCGCTTTGTTCTGTACACCGTTTCTCCATTTGTTATACGTTTGTTCCTTTTTGCTTATTTTTTTTTGGCTTCTTCATTAATGTTCGTAAGAACAGATCCCTTCGCCCAGAATCTTTCATGGCAGAGTAATTATGTGAATTTGGAAGCTGGTTTGCAAGGGAATTATCAGAGAAGCCTAGGGCCTTGCTTGTCGGACCCCTGTCTTTGACACCTACACATGCTAGTTGAAGAATCACAAGTACAGAAAGTATCGCATGCACGGACGAAATTCGATTTAAGACTCCGGCCAACACTACGTATATTGAGACTTTGTAACGACACCTAAACCGAATATTGGGACGGCGACCACTACCTAAGGGCCTCTTTTACAATTTCAGTGGGTCGTGTCAGATCCGCTTAGTCTGTGTTATGTTACAAATGACATGCACTTAATTATGATATGGCCTAAATATTCGAACAAATCAAATCTTTGCGAAACGAAGTCGTTGGTGGTAATTGTTCTGAAAAAATCAAAGAAGGGTTAAGGTAAATTCAAAATCTCTGATAGATGCATCTCTGTAACTAACGTTTGTATGTTGTCAATGTTTTTAAGATATATATGTATTATACATATTCTTCATGAACACATTAACTGTGTAAACATACTTCCTTATGTATGTATACTTCTTTCCTTCCTTAAATAGACAATTTATGGGTAAAGCTTTTTAACAAATCAGGTCATTTCTCTATGGCTAATTGAGTGGTCTTGCGGCATTCGTACATGGTGTCAAAGTAAATGTGCACATGTTTTCCTTGAATACCATGTTATTTAACTCGAATAGACCATTTGAATTCATCTTTTGTAGTGGAGATCTGACAAACGAGGATATACGACGGATACTAACATGATAACATAGTATGACGAGTGTACGATTTTCACGTGTTGGGCGTCATCGGTGAACTTCTATAACATATTTGTAACAGATAACCCTGCTGAAAACCGTACATGATCATTATAATTTGAATGTGGAGACATCTTAAGTTTGCAATGTATTTATGGGCAATTGGCAGTAAAAAGTGGATCGCAGTTGTCCACCTTAATTCTAAAAGTCAGTGCGCACGGTTTATCAGTATAACCTAACGCGGTCGCGCCAGAGAATTTCCTTTTTTGTCCAGAGAACTATGCAGGAACCGTTGGATTTTGTTAACCATACCTGCTTTCTCGGGAATTTAAAAACAACTTTGAAAAGCGGAACTTTTTTTTAAATCGTCTCTGACAAAGTGAATTTATTTAGAATTAGTAAAAATGGATTTCAGGACATATCAGATGGAATCTTTCCGTGGTGAGTGTGACATTATTATTTGAGACCTGTCATTCTTCAATATTCTTCCTTGCGACAAGTGCTTAAAAATAAATTCTCATTGAATGGATTTTGCTGCCAGAGAATTGGCCATGTCGATTGATTTACCTTTTCAATTATGTTGAAGTAGAGATGATACGACACATTTGAATAGCCGTCAAATTAAATGTATTGCCGGAGTGTTAGCTGATCCTGAGATTTAGAAATCTTATACTTTTCTTTCTACTGTAACTCGCTTAAGGTAATCATGTAGATCGGAACTTTAGACGGCTATAATAATAATAATAAATGGAAAAAACCGGATTAATGAAAAGGATGTAAAGCATTATAAACACTGTCAGACAAGGAAATGATACCGCCCAGGGAGTGATAAGATCTGGAGGGTCGCCCAAAGCAGCATAAATATTCAGTTAAAAATATGTCTTCATCTTTTTTTGATTCGCTGTTCCCAGAAAAGCAGAGTGTCGTCAAAAATCTTTTCAAACTGTCTCGTCAATATTTGCTATCTTTCTGTGATTGATGTTATCAGTCTGTCAACATATTGTTGTCAACAACGGCCAGTTCTCTTGCAAAAGAAAAAACAAAAACGATGAAGTTACGTTTCACAAATACTCGTACAACACATTTGTAACACAAAATTACAAACTCTGAATATGTAAGTTATTTGTATTGCATTATGGTAATATTATTTAATATATTGTGCGTGACAGACGAATGGTGTGATTGCTAATGAGGACCAAACTAACATATACAATAGTTCCAATCCATTTCAATTTGAGATGTTCCTGAAGTATTGTATCCTACACAGTGTTTAGGATATCGACCAACGGTAAAAGTATAAATAGAAGAAATCAAATTTCGACACACATCGCTGATTTTTATAACTACACAATCGGGTTAAATATATTGTAGACTTTTTGATGTTCATTTGAAATCTGTTTCAATGAACTAATCAGTTCCGGAGAATTGGTATCTGCGTATGATCGTATGTATAGGGCGTAGCTTTCTTCTAGTACATGGTCAACATGGATTCTCGCGCATAACACAGCTATACCGGTACATGCATACATAATAAATTTGAGTCATACACAAACTAAATTAACCAAGAGAGAATAAACCACATGTGAATGACATGTATGTAAACATTTACAGCGGAAAGCGGAAAATGAACAGACGCCAATAGAATCTGGACAACGAAAGCAAGATGAAGTTTCCTTACTTTCGAAAACAATATACATGTAAAAAGTAGTAATTGAAGTATACTAAAGCCATGTCATACTAACAGAGGTAAACAACAATGATAAATGCAGCTTTTTAGTTTTTGTTTTGTGTACAAAAGAGTCTCAACATTAAGATTTGAATATGTATTGTATGCTATTAAGTTTACGGCGCTACTTATTCGTAACTTGTTTTCGACAGCGTTGGTTTTTTATATGTTGAAAGTCTTCTCAAATTAAACTTAATATTCAACCGGAAGAATCAATAAAAACAACTTGCTAGTCGGATCCCTTTGCCTTTGATAACTACACCTGCTAGCTGAAGAATCGCAATTACCATCAGTGTCGCATGCATGGGCGAAATTCGAAATAAGACTTCCGGTCAACACTATGTATATTGAGACTTTGTAACGACATCTTACCCAAATATTGAGACGGTTTCCTACGCCCAGGAGCCCCGATTACAATTCCATCGGATCGTGTCAGATCCGCTTGCACTGTTATATTTTTAAAATGACATTCACTTAATTATGATATGGCATAAATACAAAAGCTCTGAAAGATGCATCTCTGTATATAACATTTGTATTTTTACAATGTTTTTAAGATTTATATTTATATTCATATTCTCCATTAACACAATAACAGTTTTTAAAATTGTCCCTTATTACATTTAAGACAATTTGTGTGTGATGCTTCTCACCAATGAGGTAATTTCTCTATTGCTAATTGCGTGGACTTGAGGTATTCATGCGTGGTATCGAAGTAAATTGGCATGTTGTTTCATTGAATGCCTTTGAACTATAAGTGACCATTTGTATTAATATTGTGTAGTGGAATTCGGACAAACGATGATATACGACACACCCTAGCACGACAACATAGTATGAAGGTCAAAATAATTTTATGTTTTAGGGGCAATGATGAACTTATATTTCCGTCACGCACACATACTATTTGATTCAGTTCATCCTACTGAAAGCCGTGCATTATAATTATACAATCCATGTGGAGGCATCAAGTTGGAAAGGTATTTACGGGCAAGTTTCAGGTACAAGTGAATCGCAGTTATCCTCATTAATTATATAAGTCAGTTCACACGGTTTACCGGTTTATCGTAGCACGGTCGCGACGGAGAATATCCTTGTTCGTTCAGAGAAGTAACAGATCATGGGATTTATTTATTTACCATATGGAACGGCCTGCTTTCCCGATAATTTAAATTTAATTTTATGCTGCTCTTAAAGGCGTCTCGGTGAAAAGCGAAACAATTTTAAATTCGTCTCTGACAAAGTGCATTTATTTAGAATTTATAACAATGGATGTCAGCAAATACAAAATCCGTCGTCAGTGTGATATTATTATTCGAGACCTGACATTATTCAGTCGTCTACTTTGGGACTAGTGATTGAATGACATTGTCATTAAGTGGATTTTGCTGCTAGCGAATCGGTCGTGTCGATTGATTTAACATATCAATTATCTTGAAGTAGAGATAATGTGCCAAATACGCATAGCCATCAAATTAACGTTTATGCTGGATTGTTAACTGATCCTGAGATTGTGCAAATCTAATTTAAGTGTAGCAATTCAGAACTGAAAAGTTCGTTTGAGTTTGCTTTAATTTTGTTTAGATCCAATTTAAGAGAAAATAAGACATATTATTTATTTGACGATAAAATTGAATTATTAACTCTTATACAATGTCAAAGATATAAATTATGTTTTTCTTTGTACTGTAACTCGCTTAAGGTAATCACGCAGTTCCTAACTTTAGGCAGATATAATGATAATAATAATAATAATAATAATTATTATTATTATTATTATTATTATTATTATTATTATTATTATTATTATTATTATATCTATATTATACATATATATATATTAGTTCTCTTAGTATATTAATAATAATAATAATAATAATAATAATAATACTAATAATAATAATATAGGTTTTATTATTATCTTAGGAAATAACTACTATTACTGAAGAAACGGATGAAAAGCATTATAAAACTGTCAGAAAAGGAAATGATACCGTCAAGGGAGTGATTGGATCTAGAGGGTCGCCTTTAGCAGCATAGCTATTCAGTCAAAACATGTCTGCATCTTTCTTTGTTTTTTAAAATAACGCTGTTCCAGAAAAGCAAAGTGTAGTCAAAAACCTTTTGAAACTATCGCGTCTATGTTTACCATTTTTCTTTGATTAATATTAAAAGTCTGTCAACAAACTGTTGTCAACAACGGCCAGTTCTCTTGTAAAAGAAAAAAACAATGATGAAGTTCCGTTTTACAGATACTCGTACACCACTTTGGAATATGTAAGTTATTTGTATTGCAGTATGGTATAAGTCTTTATTATATTGCGAGTGACAGATGAATTATGTGATTGCGTATGAGGACCAAAAAACACAAACAATATGTCCAAGTCCATTTCTATATTATATGTTCCTAAAGAATTTCATCCTACACAGTGTTGAGGAAATCGACCAATGGTAAAAGGAGAAATAAAATAAATCAAATTTGCACAAACATCGCTGACTGTTTTTTTCATAGCTATTACATCGGGTTAAATATATTGTAGACTTGTTGATTGAGTGACGTTCCTTTGAAATCTGTTCCAATGTACGAATCAGTTCCGGAAAATAAATGATAAGCGTTTAAGCTTAACATTTTACTTATTGGGCGTAGATTTCTTCAAGTACATGGTCAACATAGTATCTCGTGCATAACGCAGCTATAACGGTTCATGCATACATTATACAATTATTTGAGTCATACACAAACTTAATTAAGCAAAAGAGAGAATAAACAACATGTGCATAATATGTATGTAAGCATTCACAATGGAAAGCGCACTTAAATGCGGCAAATGCACAGACGCCAATAGAATCGGGATGGCGAATGCAAGATGAAGTTTTCTTACTTTCTTAAACACTATACATGTAAAACGTAGTAATTGGAGTACACTCAAGCCATGTCACACTTACAGAGATAAACACGTATGATAAATGCAGCTTTTCAGTTTGTAATATGTGTACAAAAGAGTTGCAAATAACGATTTGAAAACATATTTTATGCTATTAAGTTTACGGCGCTTCTCATTCGTAACTTATTCTAGAGAGCGTTCGTCCTGTACATGTTGCACGTCTTCTCAAATTTAAATTTAGATTCCACAGGAAAGTATCATTCAAAAGAGCCTTGCTCAAGGAAAGTTAACGCATTTGCGTTACTACATTTAATTACCATGAAGAAGAGATACGGGGAAACATTTTAATATCCATCAAATCATTGTATACGTTCGAGCGTTACAATTTAAATGAGAAAGGTTGTGAACAAATTTATCCAGTGTAAACGTAAATTAGGCTTATAAATGTTTTCCGAAACAGTATTTCAGCATCCAAGTATTTGTCACAAGCATTAATCGGCAAAAGATTTAGGGCAAATAACTCACGTACAGTGTTCGTCCAGCCGAACGATATGAAATGCTATACAGTTGTTACACAACCGACTACATACATTTCTGATAGAGCGAGGAACTTGTGGGATTTGTAATAACTTGTGTAAATATTCACCAGAATGCAAACTCAGCCCCCTGGGTATTTTGATGCATTGTATCTACATTTTTATGATTGCATCATGTGTCAATTTGCAGACATTAATCGCACAAACAGGGGCTTCTGCTAGTTTTCATGCAGTCTTGATTGAGGATAATACATAATAAAATGAATGGTTTGTTGACATATATATGTGCAATGAACAGGAACAAAATGTCATTATGATCATTTTAAATGTGTGTTCTCATGTTGTTCTGGTTCCATTTACAGTCTTAAGATGAATGCTAGATGCACGCTTGTGATGTTCAATGCTAAGTTGAAGTTGAGGTCAAGTTGGGAAAAAACAAGGTCCTCAGGTTACCTGTTAGAAAACCGTGGTCTCTCTGTAGAAGCCATATTTCTGATTCAACCTCGATGAAACTTGAAAAATGTGGGGTTTTGAGGTCTCTCTTAAGCGTCGCATTGATTATTTCAAGACTGTGATGTAGTTGTATCATTTTCTCACGTTTTGTGGGTATTTGTGTGTTGTCAAATGCGTATGTGCTGTGTCACACTTTTTGGCTTTTTGTGCCAGGTAATACATAAAGATCAACGTGCAAAAATAAAATTTAACTATTGCTAGTGCAGCTGAAGTTTGATTTTGCCCATGTTTTAATCGACACTGTATAGGCAAAGTTCAATGTTGGGTCGAGTAGGGTCAAAAATAATGTCATCAGTTCACAATAATTGTTAAGAAAATTTACTCTAGCATTTACATTAAAGGTTTATTCTATGTTTGGTTTTTTTAAGATATCTTAGCCAAATTTGAATTTGATTAGATGTGTCAAAAATATAGAATACAGAACAAATCTTAGAAAAACCTTAATATTAACAGTTATTGCCTCATGTGTAACCTTATTTAAATGAAAGCATATAAGTAGGCAAATGTCTAAAGTAGGTCAATGTCAAGGTTAGCGTTAATTCAATTGATGTGGATGTGTTGACCATGTTCAAAGACATTAGATTCAAGTATCAAGTATCAAGGCTTCGTATCAGGCGGCATTTAGGGTATACGAAACGTGATAAACAAGAGTTTGGTGCTTTTGAATTAGTTTAAGTCAGAAAGTAGGTCAATTTCAAGTTCAAAATAAGATCAGGTGTGTTGGGTATGTTAAGAGATCTCATTGAATACACCCATGCAAGTATCAAAGTTGTATATAAAGCATTATTGGTGTTTTACTTAATTTAACATGTTTGGCTATTATCGTTCGAAATGAAAAAGAACAGACGAATTGACAAGGAAATCACTACATGCTTATCGGAATATACTGGTTCTGTGGACACAAAAACATTTCGAACATTTATCTTATAAGAAATAATAAACATAGTTGAGTTTCCAAAGAAAAGAAACGAACTGATTCTGAAATCTCATTTCAAGAAATGTTTGGATCGCCTGGAGGTACAGTTTTATCAAATTCATTTTTTTCAAGGCAGAATGATTCCATTTATCTACGCTCAATTTGAAAGCTGGCAAAAGTACACAGAATGAACTGATAAAAACGACAGACGCACTCACAAGCAGCTCTTAATATCCAAGAAAGAGATGTTCAAATATACTATGGTGTTTGCTCTCTAAGGACATTCTTTGTTATGTGTATTTGTATTATCTTCGATGGTCTATTATAGAACATGACATCTCCACATGCTGAACATTTAAATGTGTGTGGGGGGGCAGGGTGCGGAGGATGGGGGGGGGCGCGGTGGCGGAGGGCGGGAGGCGGGGGGCGGGGGGCGGGGGCGGGGGGGGGGCGGCGTAAAAGTAAAACTTTTTACCTTAGCTGACCGTTGAAACCGTCCAATAAAATTTTAATTAAACATCCCACTAGTAGGCCTGAACAAATGCATGGATTTTTTTGTTGTTTTAAAGATCAAACCTGTTTAAAAAAGAAAGCATTCACTTTACAAAAAGCTACTCCGATGTACTTGTTCATGTCAATTAATCGACTTTTTAGTTGGTTAGGTATAAGGTAAACACAATTCCAATTCTGCATTGGCTTTTATGAAAATGGATACAGCAGTGCGTTTTTTAACGTTGGAAAATGTGTGTTAAGCGTGAAACAATATAATCTCTACTAAAAAAAAGTTTACTCATATAACTGGATCAAGTCCAGTTGATCGTTATATATCCTTTTCAGCATCACATGATGCGCTTTAAGGGCAGACCTTAAAAGCACTTTTTGCGTTCAAATCAAATTTAATAAATGTTTAAAATATCACGGTTAGCCAAAGTCTCGAATATTCGATAAGCTTATTGAACCAATTTTTAGTTATGGATGTGAAGTTTGGGGATTAAACAATAGCATCCAAATTAAAAGAATACAATTTCGTTATTGCAAAAAGGTACTTAGTGACCGATCTCAAGCCTAAAATAATTTAATTTACGAGAAACTGGGGCGTTAACCCCTTATCAATTAACGGAGTGTTAATGTATTAAAAAAATGGTCAACAATTATATAGAGGATATTTTTTGGATTCTATGAAATATCGATTTTATTTCACGAGTGATCATATAAAATAATATTTTCACGAATGGCGCAGCCACGAGTTGAAATATGTATTTTTATGATCACGAGTGAAATAAAATCGATATTCCATCGAATCTAACAAATTTTCTTTTTATTGGATGCTTTTTGAACCGTTTATTCACATTGTAAGAGTTTGACTATATAATTTCGCTGGATTTATGACGTTATTTCGTCGAAAAAATGACTTCATTTCACAGTAAAACAGTGAAAAATATCGATATTTTTCACTGTTATTTTTCACTGTTTGAAACAGTGAAATATCAGTTTTATATCACTTATATGACTTTATAAACCACCGGAAAGCATAAAATAAAACAATCTGATGATGTTAACTATATTAAAATTGTTTTAATATGTTACTGCATAATCTTGAACTTTATCCCGATATCAATTCTTGGGTAAAACCTGTTAAACATATATTGAATACTCTAGGTTTCGGCATAGCATGTTTTTTTAGGGGGTAGGAGACGTTTATTGTTTTATTGGCGTCGCACTGAAGTGCGGCGACTAGTATGTAATACGTTATTATTCGCTTATGGGAGGAGAGGTTATTTTACGGATCAATGTATATATTGTTGTTGTCAGAATATCTTGCATAATGGTGATTTTTTTGTGTAAACTAGTGAAAATAAGTACTGCATTTGTGCCTATTACATTTACTACAACATTTATTGCCAATAATGCAAAGCTATAATTGTTTAAATTAATAACTTATCACAGGGGAAAGATCACAGGGACTGAGCAAATACGCGAACCGGTGAAACTGTCTGGTTTTGTATAAAAACAAACTTCTTTGTTCCACTATCCTAGCAACCACCTAGTTACTAATAAAGGCGCTATAGAGCGCGAAGCGCGACACGTATTATTAATTGTAATAATGAGTCTTGATAAAGGAAGCAGCCGCTTATCAATGAGGAGCACCATCACAGCACCCTAGTCTCATTACTATCAAGTCCTTCTACAGGGTGCTTTTTTAAGAACCACATATAGAAGGCCTAACCCGTATCTTGCCAGTGGTATGGACCCTTTGGTATGGACCTTTAACCCCGCTCACTATCCAGCGTTTAAACTTCCGGGTTTACATTTAAACCGTCTATTAAAAGCTTATTAGTATCTTAGTTAGAAGGTGATTTTTCAAGCGGTTCCGTAGTGTAGTGGTTACACGCTCGAACCTAAACTGTGACAGATTTACAACATTGAGATAAGGCTGAAATCTAAAATTTCCGTGGATGCAGTAGTTTTTACCCCTTCACGTGTGTTGTAACAATCATGAACGTATATACCAGATATGCGTTGTTTTACAATGGATACAAGATAAGTATTGATGCACAGCATCAAAGGGCGTCGGGAATTTCAGTGTAAAAAGCACTCAATGAAGTTACATGGAACGATTTTTTTTCTACTGTAAATATAAATATATTGGACGATTATTATAAACAAAATAGAAAGAGATACTGGTATAACCATTATCTATGATTTTGTGTTGTAACTCCCAAATATTTCATAGTTCATTTTATTTACATTGGTTTCCTTTTTTTTAATGGCATCCGTGAGCAGTTTTTATTAATGGAACAGAACTGTGTAGGTTTAAAAAAATCTGCTTCATCTTGTAAGCGTAATTTCATATTTTTCTCAACTTCAATGGGAGATGATTCTGAACTTATTCATACGTTGTTCATTTACGATAGGGTTTGAGTACTCATTGATATGAAAACACTGTGAAAGTTTTAATGTGTTTACGACCCCCCACCCTCTCACACATATATTTCATAGACATAATAAAACAAAAAATGGTTACAATAAAACAGCATATTTATTTAAACTAAAGTGTCTACATCAAAACAAAAAGTTAACATAGAACACAAATCAAATAATTTCATTCTACTGGGGCTCGAACCTTGGGCCTCTCACATGTGAAGCGAGCGTGTAACCACTACACTACGGAACCGCTTGCAAAATGTAAACCCGGAAGTTTAAACGCTGGATAGTGAGCGGGGTCAAAGGTCCATACCAAAGGTTCCATACCACTGGCCAGAAACGGGTCAGGCCTGCGGCCTTCTATATGTGGTTCTTAAAACAAAGCCTGTACAAGGACTTGATAGTAATAAGACTGGGGTGCTGTGATGGTGCTCCTCATTGATAAGCGGCTGCTTCCTTTATCAAGACTCATTATTACAATTAATAATACGTGTCGCGCTTCGCGCTCTATAGCGCCTTTATTAGTAACTAGGTGGTTGCTAGGATAGTGGAACAAAGAAGGTTTTAATGTGTTTACGAACCCCCCCCCACCCTCTCACACATATATTTCATGAGCATAATAAAAACAAAAAAAGGTTACAATAAAACAGCATATTTATTTAAACTAAAATGTCTACATCAAAAAAAAAGTTAACATAGAACACAAATAAAATAATTTGATTCTACTGGGGCTCGAACCTTGGACCTTTCACATGTGAAGCGAGCGTGTAACCACTACACTACGGAACCGCTTGAAAAATCACCTTCTAACTAAGATATTAATAAGTGACTGTAGTGTAACGGTTATCAATAAAGCAATAAACCGTGTAATCGCTGTCGTTTTGTAAAATTGAAGAAAATACGCGTTAACCAAAACTCGAACAACAAAAGTCTGCGCTATTGTTAGAAAAACCACAAAATAAATATATTTTGATTATGTTTTGTTTTTATACAAAACCAGAAAGTTTCACCAGTTCGCGTATTTGCCCAGTCCCTGTGATCTTTTATCATTGCCCAGTCCCTGTGATCAGTTATTAATTAAAACAATTAGCTTTGCATTATTGGCAATAAATGTTATAGTAAGTGTTATAGGCACAAATGCAGTACTTATTTACACTAATTTACACAAAAAATCACCACTATGCAAGATATTCTTAAAACAAAAATATATGCATTGATCCGTAAAAGAACAAATCCTCCCATAAGCGAAAAAAAAACGTTTTACATACTAGTCGGCGCACTTCAGTGCGACGCCAATAATGTTACTATTGTTGTTCCCTATTCTGATATTCATTTTGACTAAAACAGTGACCTCATTGCATTCCATCCAGCAAGGTATAAAGTTGAGTTCGCGGTCTGTAAAAGAATCGTTAAGTGAACTATATTCCGTTAACTAGGTGAACTTGAATTTATTTTTGACCAGACATAGGTCAAAGTGCTGTGAAAAAATAGCGGTGCGTTAAATAAAGGAGGGTGCATTAAACGAAATAGGAGATAATTATTTTAGCTATCTCGAGGGAACGGCTAAGCTAACTTGTTCCCAAGAGTAAGTGAGCAAATCAAATTGTTTCTAATATAAATTTAACTTTTACATATCATTTCAGACAGAATCGAGTTGATCGTAAGGTATTTGCAGAAAGGACTTTCATTTCGTCAAATGTGTGATGCACTGTTAAAAACGCAAGATATATAAATATCTGTTCGTCACATACACTGGGACTTGCGACTATTAGACTAAGAGAGTTTAATGCACACCTCCATTTTTGCACCGCTGTTTTCCATTGCACTCCTTTTTTATGTATGTATACATTCCTCTTTGTTCTATCTCATTTCCTCAAGTCATTCTCACGACACAGCTAGCTCGTTCCCTCGAAATAGCTTAAATTGTCTCATCTTTTGTTTAATGCACCCCTCCTTCAATTACTGCACCGCTTCTTTTTTAATTGCACTTATCATTTTTAAGATTGCAATTCTCGTTCCGTCGACTAAGTACGTCGTTTCCACGACATAGCTAACACGTTCTCACGAGTTAGTTAATCGTTCCCTCTAGTAAGTATGTCGTAAAAACGAGATAGAAAAATAGGAGTTCATTTAAAATAGAGGAGTGTATGCCTCCTCTATGCCACCATATGTTTAATTAGCTGGGATGAGCTAAAACGTTGTGTAGCAAATCCCAGATCGATCTTTTCCCAATATAGACCTTTGATATCGTTATGACCTTGACCTTTGACATATGGACATGTGCCTTACACACATCACATAAGATCTTTACGACGAACATTGTGCTTAAGTATATTAAATTGAATCAACACTGGTGTACAGTAATTACTAATTAAAGATCACGCACATACAACAGGACAACTATTAAGAACTGTATTACGCTGACAGCGATTTGGCTTGACACAAAAACATCAAACCATATCATGCAAAAACTGGCTATGGAAGAGCACGAGATGCTTACACATCTTGAGGTCTTTACAGCTATCACAATGTTCTGAAAAAAAATACTAACAAATCTTCAGGTCTTAACAGTTATTCACCTGATCAGAAATGATTATAATGCAATTGATGAAACTTATACTGGTCTGGACTTGTAATGGTATCTTTTAGCTAAATATTAGGCAACTAAACATTAGAAAGCGACAAAAGATGCGAATTAGCTAATTTCCCGAGTGATAAGGTTTCTCACAACTTGCTTTAAAGTGACTAACGATTCGTAACTGTACCGTTACTGGAAAATAAGCATCCTCTACTAAAGTGGTAAAGTGATTGTCCAAACAGAAATTAATCTTTTAGATGCACGTGCTCGCTTTCCAATTGGACAATATTTCTTTCCGATTGTCTTCATAACATTTTAGACCTAAATTAAATTCTGGCATTGAACAGAAGATCATTAGTCAGAGTTGTGATGTAAGTGTACATAAGTATATGTTTTTTACTTCTACAGATACAGTATGACAATGTGAACACAATTTTCATTCAGACTTCATTGACAACAAATTCTGCAATACATAAGCAAACTATATTAAACAAGTTCGGAACCATGTTTCGAGTTCTTTTTAATGATAAATGGTTTCCTTTCTCTGTAGAAAGTACTGTTTATGACACGTGCTCGCTTTCCAATTGGACAATTTTTCTTTCCGATTGTCTTCATAACATTTTAGACCTAAATTAAATTCTGGCATTGAACAGAAGATCATTAGTCAGAGTTGTGATGTAAGTGTACATAAGTATATGTTTTATACTTTTACAGATACAGTATGACAATGTGAACACAATTTTCATTCAGACTTCATTGACAACAAATTCTGCAATACAAAAGCAAACTATATTAAACAAGTTCGGAACTATGTTTCGAATTCTTTTTAATGATAAATGGTTTCCTTTCTCTGTAGAAAGTACTGTTTATGACACATTATAATCAAAGATTAATATGTAACCGTTTAGCGTGCTCTAGTAAACAAATGTAGGAGACCTAACTTTTATTTACCAGGGTAATGATTGACTTTGTGAAAAACGACGGAACGAATATCATTTTAGTAATTTATAAAATCTCTGAACAGTGAAGCCGCAAGATCTCCTTTCATCCGGACATAAAACTGTCAATCCCGACAAGCTCTCTCTCTCTCTTGCATTGCATTTGACAAAAGTAATACTTTGCTAGTTTATTGGCATTGGCAACCATATAGTACTTTCTTAAAGCTGGTCGCAGCACGCTTTATGTTGGCATGAAGTAACGCTACAAAAATTGTTTACATTCAAAGCATTTTTCACTTTTCCTTTATTTTATATAAGCATTTCATCTTATCTTGTTTCCTTTGAAAATTAAAATATGAACTTTATACTTGTTTATATTGTTTTTTTCTATAATATATAATATAATAACTATAATATACGTGGATTTCAGATATGTTGAAGGGGACAGTATTAAACACATTTCAAAACATGAACATGTATGATTTTGTATATTGTATTTTGTATATGTCTCCGAGCAGAAATAATACTAACGTGTGTTATGTATTGAAATATTCTTTCATGTTATCGTGATTTACATGTAACGAGCAAATATATCAAATATATTATGGTCTTGTTCACATAAAATACAAATAATATGTATATAGTTGCTGCATCTAAAGTGCAAGACTATAATAGCTCTGTACATTTATTTACAATAAGTAACCATGGATGTTATGACAAACCATATGGTTTCTTTCCGTCGTGAGTGTGGCATGATGAATCCGCATCTGCCATTCTTCTTGCGTCTTTTTTGCGACAATTACATGAAGGAAATTGTCATTGAATGGTGATTTGCTGCTAGCAAAATCGTCAATTGATTTAACATATAAATTATCTTGAAGTAAAGATAATGCGACACATTTGAATAGCTAGCCAATGAAATTTTATGTCAGAGTGTTAACTTAATCGTAAAATTGAGAAGATCTAATGTAAGTGTAGCAATTGGGAACTGAAATTATTTCTTAATTCGTTCCATTGTATTTGGTTCAAACTGCGTGAGTGTAAGTGCAAATAAGTGAAAGAATGTTATTTATTGTACGGTGAAATAAATTAATTAGTTCAAATTACAATTTAATTGATGTTTTTTTACGTTATAGCGTGAACAATTAAATGACACAGAAACTTTACAAATTGAGTAAGTGTCGACGTAATTTAGCATTGTCAATTTGTTTTCACAACATTTATCATCCTCGCCTTTGATGCCAGCGTTAATTAGGCAAACGTTGTTGAAGACAAATAACTCACAGTGTTCGTCCGTCCGAATGTCAATGTATATACAATGTTACGCAACTGTTACACAGCCAAGAACATAACTGTATGACATAGCAAAAGAAACTTGGGTGTGATTTGCAATTACATAATTGTTTACTCATATTCACCAAAATCCAAAACAGCAACAACAACAACAAACAAACGCCACCTGATTATTGTGTGCGTATTTATGACATGTTTTATTTATATACAGAACAGAACAGAATAGTTTATTTCGACTTAAGCATATACAGCTCTTCGTCATAAACATACATAAGCAATAACAGCATGCGTTAAATTAAATACAAAACATACATCATTTCGAAGAAATATCAATTTAAAGGAATGAAATACAACATGTTTTAGTGAGGATGTCACATGGATGAGGTTACTACATAGTGATTACAAAATGTAAAAATGTAGTTTATTAATTGCAACACGTATAACATAATTATAAGCATATTGTCTTTGTGAAAAATATATAATTTATCCTACATATATAAGACATTTTCTCGCATGTTAAAGCATTTTAAACAAAACATGGCTAGTTTTCTTAGCACTATTTTATTTGAACTATTTAGTAGTTCTATAAACTTGAACATATTTGGGCGAGATCTATAATACTTTGGAATAAATGAATTCCTAACATCAGCATAGTAAGGACATTTAATAACAAAGTGATATTCATCTTCGATATCATTTTGTTTGCATGAACACATTTTCGTTGATCTCTGACAATGTTCTGGTGTCTACCCGTTTCAATAAATAATTTATGAGACGACAAACGTTATTTAGCAATGATATTCCTATGTTTTTTTATTTTCAACAATATCCAGATACGCAGATCTTTCGAATATTGGTTTTAATTCCTTATACAAAATCATTGAACTAGATGATGTTACACTTACATTCCAGTAAGTAATATACTGATCTCGTAATCTGTTTTTAAGTAACGGAATTAATTGATTAGAGAGAACAAAGAATGAATTGCTTTTAAAGCTTTGCCATACAGTGTATTTGTTGCGGCCACAAATGAGCCACCGCTTGACATGACAATTTCAAGGTAATTAAAATTGTTAACAATTTCTATTTCTTGACCGTTATAAGTCCATTTTAACGTTTTACTAATTGTGTCTCCTTTCCGGAATACCATGACCTTAGTTTTTTCAATGTTGACTGTTAAATTCCACTTATCGCAGTAGGTTGCTCAATTATTTAATGACTCTTGGAGACCCTCCGGTGTTTCAGAAAATAAAGCCGCGTCGTCAGCGAATAATAATAAATATATCGATATTTCATCTAGTTATTCCGGCGTTTGTTCCATTTTGCAAATCGAATTCGATGTCGTTAATAAAGAGAGAAAACAATATGGGCGAGGTTATCTCCCCCTGGAATAGGCCGACGTTACTACTAAATAAGTCTGATAAGCTACCCATGTGTTTTACCTGTAATTTAACTTCATCGTACATGGATCAAATAAGTGTTAAGAGTTTACCGTCGATGCCCACATTAATCATCTTACTCCATAATTGGCCGCGATTGATGACGTCATATGCCTTCCGGTAATCAATATAGCAACAATATAGTTTATCTTTATTCTGAAACTGTTTTTCTATAAGGACATTAAGAATAAATATTGCATCGACCGTGCTACAGTTTGGTTTAAAGCCGAATTGTGCATCCGTTAGAATGTCATTTGTTACTGCCCATTGTTTAAAACGTTCATTTAATATGCTTGTAAACAATTTCGCAAAACAACTTATTAAAGTATTTCCTCGATAGTTATTTGGGTCTGATATGTCTCCTCGTTTATGAATTGGTATTATAATTCCGGATGCCCAACTGCGGGGAAAACACTTTTTATCAAGTATGTAGTTAAACAATAACTCTAACGGCCTGACGATGACATGGATTGTTTCAGTAAAATATTCATAGATATTATTGTCACTCGAGTGAGCTTTATTGTTTTTCAACCGTTTTGTTGCCCTTATAATTTCTTCTTTCGATATAGGATTGTCGAGTTCGGGGTATGAGGGTTCTGTATTAAGCCGATTATCAAATTCATGTAAGAAAGTATCGGCGTCAAACGAATTGATATTTACGTCACCTTCGTCCGCTAATTTACTAAAATAATCGTGAAATTCGATAAACCGTATCGTATCTGAGTTTTGTGATGTATTTATTCGTTTAAATAATTTCCAAATCTCACGGGGTGATTTCCTTCTCATAGTATTCATATGCTTGCTTTGATCAGTGTTGTATTTTAATTTAGTTTTCCTACATGTATACTTATAATCTGATTTCGATGCAATCATTTGTTCTCGTATACGCTCGTTTTTATTTAGATTATATTCGTATATAGCTCTTGTACATAGAGATTGTTTGGTTTTACATTCTTTGTTAAACCACTTTTGTTTATTTTTATCAGAATCTATAAACCCTTTTCTTTCAAGTTTTATTATGCGCTTTAAATACTGTTCTCCTTTAGAATTTAAGAAGTTCGAAAATTCTCCCACTAGCAAATCCGCATCAGAATTTGAATCAATTTGTGATAATAACATTTGTTCCGGATTATGTACATCGCACGAAACATCACTAAGGAAGTCGCATGTTTTCTCGGGTTTCCATTTAAAATAAACAATCGGATTAGTATTACTAGTTGAAACAGCGTTATTCGTGCGGAGAGCAAATGTCAGAGGCGCGTGATTCGAGAATTCCGTGAAATTGTTAACGGTAAAATCTGTAATATCCTTAAAATTGGTGAACGCAGTTAATAAATAATCAACTAAGCTTTCACCATTATGAGTATAGCATGTTATTTTACCTATATTTTGATCGTTATGTAAACGTCCGTTCACGATGCGAATATTAGTCGCTTTACATATATCTAACAGGTAGTCTCCAATCGATTCGTAATTAGGTCACAGGTTGAGCGTGGGATTAGGGTTTCAGTATCTGGGATAATATCAAAATCGGTATCGCTTATAAACCTATCATTTTCGATGTAATCGGCTTTATTTCCCGTTCGCGAGTTTGTGTCTCCAGTTAAAAATACCTTTCCTTTGGTTTGATAAATATATATCAAATTCAATAGTTTGAAAAATATCATTAGTATACAAAGAATGAGCAGGGGAATTTTCAGGTGCAATATATACAACACATAAATATACTTCTGATTTAATACTAAAAAACAATTTATTATTTAAGCCAAACAATGCAATCAATGTCATTTTTTACTAATGTAACACCTTTACGAATGGAGTCTTTAATGTAAATCACAATGCCACCACTCGAGCGCTTCGCTCTACGGTGTTGCAGTCGTCTGTACGAGTGAATAGGTTTGCTATAGCCTTTTATATCTATGGTAGAGTCTTTATTTGTCCAAGTTTCAGTAAGACATATAATATCGTGGTTGTAAAGAAAAGATGAAAACTTACTATCAGAGCATTTAAACGTAGTTAGTCCTTCCACATTCCATGTGACACATTTAATGACATCCTCACTAACGTCCTATTCCTTATACACTTGCTTGTCAATATACAGTTTGTCAATTTTAAGATACGCCTCCTTTCCCTCGGATCGTGCCTTTTTCATGATGGGTATCAGCCTCCGTCGGACCTCCATAACTTCCCGTGGGTACTGCTCGGATATTCCAAATGGGGTACCTTTTAGTTGTTTTGACTCCTTGCGGACCCTCTCCTTGTCGGGGTAATATGCGAATTTCGCAACAATGGGGCGTACTTTATTCGGCTGGTATCGGCCTATTCTATGTGCCCTGTGCAACTTTATCTTGGTTTGGGCGTTTTGCACGTAAAGCTTTTTCTCAATAAATTCCAGGATTTTTTTATCACATAAAGGTATCATAAGAACAAGGAGTAAGATCTTATTAAATGTTATAACGAGGTTCTTTTCCTCTATGTTTTAGCGTTAAGTAAACAATATAAATATTCGTCCAATTAGACATACTGTGGTAACCTTTATTTTATTTGCTGTAAAAATAGTAAAGTACTTATTACTGTTGATATTTTAATGTTTAAGAAACAACAGTCTTCATTATTGATTTTAAAGTTTAAGGACTGACGTATACGTGGCTTTTCACTTATGAAACGGTAAACACGCCAAGAATTGTGCGAGCTTCTCCTTTATTTCAAATTCTGAACGCTTAAGCAAAGTACAAATAAATACAAAGTGATGAATCGCAATAAAAATATATCATGAAATATTATCAAGAATATGTATCACATCTGAATGCTACCAGTAAATAACATATTTATTATTTCGACAATAGCCCCTGTCACAGTTTACACTTCCGTTACACGAGCTTGAGGTCAGATGATTGACAGTTGCACGTGAAAAGGTTCAGGCGACAAGAAGAATATGAACACTGACACAGTCGCATATATGTGAAAACAACCATGGTCCCGTGTACACCAGAGGACGAAAGTAAGTTTTGATCCGTTGTTACTTTGTAAGCTGTTTCGGCGAGTTTGGCGTTACTTATTAGTTTACATGTAGCATAGAAGTCCTTGTTAAATAGTGCTATTGGGAAGGACGTTTTCGGATGCCATGATGTTATTATATGTCCCTAACACTAAACCACATTTAACTTCGGCAATTACCTAGCAAAGGCGCCGGAGGATTAATACTTGTCATTCAGCATCCCAAAACCTAGCCAAAGCAGTGGTTGTGTTCTTCATTGTACTTACTTGATTGTTCGCTGAAGCTAACCCTATGCGGAAAATTTACAAGAGTTGTGACATTTATATCAAGCTGTAAATCAAAAGTTTTGACCTTACATAAACAAAATCAGTATATAAACATGTATGTTGATACAATTTTTGACATGTGGTGTGTTTGCGACACTAAATGTGATGAAATGATTAAATCAATTGTGTCCATTAAAAAAACATACATGCTACTGCGTCACATACCAGGAAGCTGAAATTGAGGCAAAAACAAGCCGATTTTCAAATATTCGAATCTTGGGATATTCGTTCCCATACCTACCGGAAATACATTGGACAGCAAGGGTTCGTTCCATTTATTTTATTTTGAACACGTGCGATATCAAAATAAAGACCTGCACTTTATTTGTATGCCCCCGGTAGGGTGGCATATAGCAGTTGAACTGTCAGTCCGTCTGTGCGTCCGTCCGAAAACTTTAACATTTGCCATAACATTTTCAATATTGAAGATAGCAACTTGATATTTGGCATGCATCTGTATCTCATGGAGCTGCACATTTTGAGTGGTGAAGGTCAAGGTCAAGGTTATCCTTCAAGGTCAAAGGTCAAACAATTAAATCCAAGGGAATTAACAAACTTTAAAGGTAGTTAATTTCTTTTTTATATCATTTGGCAGGTACAGATCTTTTTAACAAGGAAATTATTTTTTTTAAAGGGATATAATTTTAAAACAATAATTCAAAGCGGCGCAGTAGGGGGCATTGTGTTTCTGACAAACACATCTCTTGTTTAAGACTGCAGCATAACATGTTAACTTTAAGACGCTTTTTTCTTTTTAGATTTCAACATTAAGTTCATCTTCCATCCAGCTCTATACGTTGAACCTTAGTAAACATAAAATTGCAAACACTTTTAATCTCAATTTTGAAGCATTTGTTAGCAAAACAGCAACAACACTACTTTCCTAATTTTAGTTTAAGCCCCGTGATTTTTTCCCAATCCAAAGGGAACCGGCTCCATTTCCAAAATTTTGATAAACAACACTGTAAAAGGCATATTAATAACATATATATGTAAGTATCAAAGCTTTGAATGAAGCGTTATTGGTGTTATACAGAACATGTC
The DNA here is from genome assembly GCF_020536995.1 of Dreissena polymorpha. NCBI lineage: Eukaryota > Metazoa > Mollusca > Bivalvia > Myida > Dreissenidae > Dreissena > Dreissena polymorpha. The sequence goes on along the minus strand of NC_068359.1, from coordinate 40,279,826 downwards.
ATTTATGGTAATTATCCTAAGAAAAGAGAAAACATTAGGACTGGTAAATTGAAAAAAAACGGCATCTGTTAATGCTGGGGCATTTTTTCTTTATTTTCATGTACCCGCTTACATTTTGACTGTAAGTCTAACAAGAAATAATGCACAGATCTTAGTTTCCTAAGGCAGCATTAATATTCTGAATGCTCAGTTCAAGAAAAAAAATTATGGCCTGGAGATACAGTTTAATGAACATTATTTGTATAAGGCGGAATTATTCCTTTTAAATCCACTCACTTAAGCATTTTCTGTTAAAATCAGCAGAAGCACCCTCGAGCAGCTCTCAATATCCGAGGATGAGCACTTCAATTACACTATGTTGTCTTCTTTCTCAAGGCTTTTCAATGTATTATTTTTATTATATTGGACAATTTTCCTAGCAACATGCCATCTTCATATGCTGAATATTGGTGTGCTTTTAATAAAATAATCCATACAGGTAGTATTATTGAATCTTCCCTTCCCTACCTGTCAATCATATTTTAATTAACTTTCAATTTTAACCAATCATATCCTCATTACCTATGAAAATCATGTGTTAAGCAGTTCAAATAATTTAAACAAATGTATACCTGATTTTGGAATAGCTTTTGAGGAGTTTAAATTTGCTGTGTCAAGTCTTATGTGATTTTTTTCCCAATTTAGACCTCTGAATTCTTAGTATGAGCTTGACCTTTGGCCTATGGACAAGGCAGTAACAGGGTACACATAAGCATGTTAAACATTGCATATTTTAAAATTAAATCCTTAATGATTAACAGTCCAGACAAGCTGTGATTGCTTGAAGATCACGCACATATATACACAGGACAGCTATTCTGATAACTGTATTAAGTTGACTGCAAGTGAGCTTATACAAAAACATCAAACCATAAAAGCCCTCAAACACTGGTCATAGGACAGTGTGTTTGGGCATTTCGACACCCATTGTGGCCCCATTTCCAAACTCAAAAAGTATATTTTCCCCAAACTACTACCTAAAATACCCAATTTAAAATTTATATAAAGATATAACAAAAAATCTTTAATTGCAACATTTACGTCATGTTCCTATTTACCTTTTAAAATTGATCCTTAGTAAATATTATATCGAAAATCTTTTTGTTCAATTTTTAAGTATTTGAAATAAAAAATACTACACGACCGAGTGCCCAATTTTAGTCAAAATAACAGGATTTTCCAACTGCAATAAGCCTCAGTCCCATACCGAAAAGAGTGAGACAAAAACATTGTGGAAGAGAATTACAGATACTTACCAATCTTCAGTTTTTAACAGCTCTTCGCCCGCTCTGAAATGATGGTAGTCAATTTGATACAGGTCTGGACGTCTTAATGGTGTCTGGTAGCTACTTATTACGCCTCTTAACAATGGAAGATGTCAGATGATGAAAATAAGTCAATATCCTAAGTGATAGGTTTGGTCACAAATTGCTTGAAGTCGACTTATAATCCATGTAACAGTGCCCCTACTAACAAATGTGTGTCTTCTTCATTTGTAAAGTGATTGTCTAATTGTAATAACTCTGTTAGATGCACCTGCACACTTTCCAGAAAATATTTCTTTCCAATTCTCCTCAGCGTTAAGGACTGCATTAAACACTACATTTGTTTGTCCATTTTATAATAAGTTTGGATTATTTCAAATTCTAAAGTTTTTGTAGTTAATTCTTATGAAAACATTTTTCCAAAATATGAAAAATTGTGAGCAAGTTCATTTGAAAAAAAAATCACTAAAAAAATGTTAAACACTGAATATGTATTGATCTACATAGTGATTGGTATTTCCATGATTGAATTAAAATTATTTAAATGCTTATATTTTTGTGAAACATTGTTTATCAGCTAATAAACAATATTTTATACTTAGATGGATTTTTGGAATTTGAATAGATGGGTAATCAAGTTGTGTAATGAGTGCATATAAGTGAATATACTATATATAATTTACAGATAAAGCATGGCAAATTGACAACATTTTGCCGTTCATAATTCATTTGAAAACTAACTGTGGCAGAACTAATTTTGAAAGTTCTTTCTTATAGTTTCCTTTGTCTAAAGAAAATACTGAATAAGACACGTCATAATTAAATATAAATTTTATCTTTTAAGACTGCTCTAGTGGAAAAACAAAAGTTTTTTCAAAACATCTTTATTAAAATATTCCCTTGGGCATTCGCGAGTCAAGATTTATTCAGTACATATTACATCCAGAAAAGACATTGATCTCACAAGTAGAGCAGCAATGAATAAATTCAATTAATTTGCTCCTATCTCACATTTTGTTGGATTGTAACCAAGTTATCATAATCTGTCCATGTTCGTCTGTCAGGAAGACTTCCAAACAGTTCTAATAGGAACATCTGTTCTTTTAATTGGTGCCTTTTTTCTTAATTTAAAGCTGTTTATCTGTCTGTATCAGATGTAATTTATTTTCTATGTAGGATCAGTTTCAAAAACATGAAAGCACAAGGTTTTAGTCACACAGAAATCAAAAAGATTTTAAATAAAGAATACAATTATTATAACGTCTGGATGTCAATATAATGTTAGACAATATGCGGGCTGTCAGGTTCGATTAATTGTCCGGGGTGTCAAAATAATGTGGGAACCACTGTCTGAGTTGTCAAAGAAAAGAAAGAACCAATGTCCAGCTGTGTCAAAACTTGTGTTGGAACAATTGCCTATAGGAACAAATGTATTTATACCAAGAAAGTAGGCTTTTTAATTATCAATACAATTGAAATTGGTCAAGTGATTATGATTTATTGTTTTTATTATAAGCAGTAGTAGTGTTAGTAGTATTATTACAAAAACAACAACAACAACAAACAATATAGGCATTTTTTTAGGCATTGAGTTCTTTTTTATCTTGTGTTATTCTCTACATTATGTAAGAGCTCTTACAATCAATAAAATATAATGTATATGTTTATGTGGAATATATGTGTAAATTTAAGTACAGGGGTAGCACTGAATAGGAAACACACCCACAGGGATACATGTGCACTAAAAATGGCCGAAGGGAAAGGTCTGACAAAATCGGAACTTTGATGGTGGACTTCTTAACTTTGATACAAAGAACAGCATTGTAAAACCTCTTTATGAATCCCTTGAGAGGTCTTATTAGCGAAGATTATGTGTATATTTACCAATAGGCGAGAATTGAGTTATCATCATGTGTCTATGTCTTAGTGAATTATAAAATTGATTCTTACACTATAGTAAAACTTTGCCATATTTAACTTTTTGTCCTTCAAAATCATGAATAAAAATGTCAAATCATTTCTTATGTTTCCTTTGTATAATTATCAGATTTCATAAGTGGACTGTTTTCTTGCTGTTGTAATTAGTTATAACTATTCAAAACATTATAGATTTTGTTAGTAAACATATTTAATGACATTTTTCAAAAAATAAGAAAATCTTTGAATGAGTCCCTTAAATTCAACGTCTCCTTTTCAATGAATGTATATATATATATCAATATAGCCTGAGTGGACTTAAATGAAACAAAATCATCTCATTTTGTTGAAGATAGTAAATCACTATAAAATGTCATTCAGTGTGCCAACAGTTGCAATAGACCTGCCAGTTATGGATTGTTCATCCATCATAGTTTATAAGGAAGGATCTATCCAAAAGAGGTCCATGAATGATGTATGACCTTCATTCTCATGAAAAAATTGGCTGAATGAATCAGTCATGAAATGCTGTTTGTGCACTTCCTGAAAATTATATGTTGCCTTCTTGATTTCTTATTCAAAGCTAACAGTCTCAGCATGGAAAGGCTAAATTATTATTCCCCACAATGTAATACTGGCCAGGTTTCCAATAGTTTTAAAAATCAATCAAAATTTATATAATTATTTTAAAGTATATTATTTTTATAATTTAGGTTATGTCATCTTTAAATAATTAATTATGCTTTAAACTTAAACTTGATATTTCATTACTGTGGAAAGAACGGAATGCTACAGCAACGGGTGTCATCGCCAAAAAAATGTTCACATAATCAAAAGTGCTTATTTTGTCAGCAGATGTGAACACTTTCCACATTTTGTACATACATCATCCTATACTCCCATATAGAATTGGATGTTCAGCATTTTATTAATCTCAGTGCGTCACTTACTTAAAGAGGCTTTGACAGAAATTTGTCAATCAGTTTCTGACTGCATGGTATTCAGAGAAGAAATCAAATTTCTCTGTCCATTCATATATCAATTATTCTGACACACAAAATAATTGAAAGAGGCGAATACACGTATAATGAAGCTTTATGTACAAGCATTTAGCAGCCCGAAAGCATGGAAATCAAATCATCGTCGACACTAAAATTGGCCTCATACAATCTTTTTTGCATTACTTGAAAACATGTTTTTGTGGCAAGTGTTGTCGGATTATTAGCAACATTTCAAGTAAACAGAAAAAACAAAACGATCTTGTCCCATACTTTCTGTGCAGACATAGAACAGATAAAACAACCATTGTTTATGATGTCACCTCAGTTTGCAATACACAAATATGTAAAACACTTAATTACGATTGTAGGAATTGCAAGAATAAATTTGGTTTAAATCTCGAACTTGCAAACACAAGCTTGAAGACATATATATGAAGATGAAGTCTTAAAATAAGGCAAATTTTTAAAGCTCTTGTAAAATGGGAAAGAATATTGAACCCCCTCTTTTTTACAGGACGAATCTGTCACTGAATATTCATTTCTCGGATAAATGTGCTTTATGGATAAATATTTGTGAATGTTATTTGCCAAATGTCAGTAATGTAAATGATTGAATGCTTTAAACTTCAAATACTAAACCATTCTGTTTTGATGTCATACTGAAGTTAAAGTACCTGATTGATTACTGTAATTAAAATGGCATGCATGAAACCTGTTTTATGTGTCTGTAAATCCTGGATGACTTTCAGTTTTACTATATTTGTTAAATTATTATAATTACTAGTTACAACAGTGCAGCTGAAAGATTTGATAAAATGGCAACTATCCATTTATACATTGATCCAAAGATCTATAAATAAACCATTCGGACCAATAGAAAGATGAATCGGGGAAATCGCGCGGCGAAAACAAGATCTATATCACGTGACATCAATGGCGCAGTTTTTTACGTTAACACGAACAGTCTTGGAGATATTCATTAGCAAATCTTTGTAATATTTGCAGATTTTCTTATTGAAAAGTACATGTTCAACTGTGTCTTAACCTGTATTGTTGATTGTAACGTGAAAATTCTTGGAGATATTCATAAGCGAATTTTTGTAACATTTGAGGCAGATTGAAAAGTACATATCCGCCCTTTGCCTAAAACTTAACTGTTTCTTTATAAATACCTCTGATTTATGTATCATTTCAAAGGTAATATAAAAAGGTGAAGAACTTTAAAAAAAATATAACATAAGTAGTCTCGAAGATATTCATTTGTGAATTTTTGTAACATTTCAGGTAAATGCAGATGTCCTTATTGAAAAGTACATATGCGCCTTTGCCTAAAATGTTGTTATTTCTTTATTAATACTTCTGATTTACATATCATTTTAAAGGAAACATAAACATTTACAATGCTAAGAAAACGTTTTGAGTTAAACTGAACAGTCTCGGAGATATTTATAAACCAATGCAGATTTTCTTATGGAAAAGTACGTTTCCACCTTTGCCTTAAAGTGTATTGTTTCTTTATAAATACTTCTGATTAACGTATCATTTTAAAGTTAATTTTAAAATGTACAAGGCTAAGAAAACTTTTTAATTTTAATGTGAATAGCCTCTGAGATATTCATAAGCGAATTTTTGTAATATTTCATGTCTCTGCAGATTTTCTTATTCAAAAGTTCATATCGGCCTTAGCCTAAAACTTAACTATTTCTGAATTAACATTTCATGTTTAAATATAAATTTAGATGTCAAATAAAATCGTATAGCTAAAAATAAATTTAGCGATTTTAACTTAAGTAGTTTGGAAGATATTTAGTAGAGAAACTTTGAACGCTTTTAGGCGGTGGCACACTTTTTTTTTGAAAGGTTCATATCTGCCCTTGCTTTAAACTGTATTTTTTTGTAAAACATGTTTCTTGATCAAGTATCATTTTAAAATGTTTTCTATATTTCCTAACTGATCGATTTCTTTATTATATGTTCCTAATATGGTGTTCATTTTAGATTAAACTCTAAAACAGAAAACCAATATATTGATTTTGCTTTTTTTATTGCGTATAAATAATATTTGAATTGCATTTTTGAATCCACATCTGCAGTAGAGTGGAAAACGCATTCTCTTTAAAGTAGATCGTATGTCCCGATTGTGGATTAAGAGCATTTACATGCTTGTGACACCACATGCCTGCACATGTTTAGATAAGATTACCACGATAAGATGATACGCCTCACTTTCTCACTTGACTGAAATCTCTGTTGCGGCGGTTAATGGATGTAAATTCGCAATGACACGATTATTTGTTAATCATATATATTTGATCCATCAAATAATGCCTCAGTCATTTTGCACTTTATTTGATTAAAGGGCTTATTTTAAATAAGCTACTGTTTTCAAACTACCTCAAAAATGAAAGTAGCCGTGGGTGCATGTCAGAAATAGACATTAATGCACAAAATATTAATGAAGCATCAAGTGTTGCTGTTAAAAGTCATTGACTGATATCAGAAAATTCTGTCAGCAGTTATGTGTGTGTTCATACGTTAAAGCACATTTATAAAGACACACAATAACATACGAAAGATGCTTTTTTACGTTAATATCTGTTTTTATTTAGACTAAAGCAATGTAAAACATTTTATGTCAGAGTAATTTACAAATTGTGTATATTTCAGACTGCGAGAGAAGCTTCAGCACAATGAAAAGAGTAAATACTGAAAATCGTTCACGTCTGAAGTCTGTTGTCTTCAAGGCTGTGATGATTGTCAGCATAGAAGGACCTGAAATGAAGAAAGTGGACTTCGGAAGAATGGTGGATGTCTGACACCAGGATAAGCCACGGAGAACAGTTTTTTTTAAGTTGACATTTTATATTTGTATTCTTTTAGTAAAATATTTAATTGTATTGCTGGTGTTTTGAATGGAGGACAAAAAAATGAAAAACAACAATGAATACATAATAAAAATTATTGTATAGCTCCAAATAAGTATAGATTTTAATTTAGAACAAAAAAAATTCAACATTACCCTTTCCGTACCAATCCCCTTCCAAGCTGTCTTGCCACTGTGCCTGACCAAAATCCTGGTGAAATGCCTTCATTATTATGATTGTGTTTTTATAAGAAAGAAAAATGTTAATATATTTTGAGGTCAACAGGTCAAAACTATAAGCCACATGGGCTTGTAACATGAAAATTGCTTACACACAATATCTAGACAATTTGCATCATATTTTGATTAGTCTTGACAAAGGATGAGCCCTACTGATTCTCATATCAAGAGAGCCAGGGTCAAGGTCGTTTACTGCAAAATGTTGAGGGGGAAGAGCATAAATGTTTAACAAACATCTCTTGTTTGGAATTAGTGTGATTTGTGTCTTATTGAATTTTACTGCCTTGAAGCCAATCTCAGGCTTCATGGCTTGAATTGAAATTATCAGCCAGAAAAAGGTTTCCAAAGCAATACATAACTGTGTTTTTTGTAAAAAGTCAAATTATAACTCAGATTAGATATTCCAATTAGATCACATTTCTGAGTAATCGATATAAAGAAGTGAAACTCCAGCTGATGGAGCAGTATATAATTCTTATTATAAACAATTAGTTGGTCCTTTATTTAAGGCAAGTGACCGATTGCCCAAACAGTACAAAACAGCACAAAACAGCACAAAACAGCACAATACAAAACAACATAAACACATATAAGATTAAAGCTGGGGTCACCGCCTTGGAACGGTCAATGCAAAGCATTGGGGGTTTAAACCGGTTATAGAGCACTCAACCTCACACTTGGCCCAGCAATATTCATGATACATTAACGTGTAAATAAAATTTAACCTCATAGCATTGTAACTCAAATTAAACAATAATAAAAGGGAATAAAAACGCATTCAGTGTAATAACCATTTAATTACTCAATAGTAGGAAAGATACCAGAGCAACAGAGTTACAACTTTTTGAGGAACGATGAAATGAAACTACGAACAAGTATCAAGGCTAACTTTGCTTCTAAGAGAATGGCCTTTTTTCGCAATTGTGAGAGATTGTTTCACATATTTTCAAGTTTGTAATATTTTATTTCACAATTTTAAAAAGTGTGCGACTCATTTTTACAATTTTGAAAAGTTTGCGACTTATTTTGTTTCACAAAAAAAGGAGTCAATGGCTGCTTCACACCACTCTGGTGACTGCAAATTTGCTTATAACTTGGCACAGTGCAAATATATATTTGTCAAAGGTATAATCAAAAGTTCAAAGATGTCTGCCACTATTTCGCTGGAATGTACAGAAAATAAACTACAGCAATAATATACATTAGCATGGGAAAAACGAAGGTTTGTCCAAGTGATCAATATAGGTTTCATCCGTCTTGATTGTCTTGCATTGAAGTTGATCTGCAGAGGCCAGGCTTTGACATGTTCTTGATTCCTATCCAATAAGTTCTGCGTCTGCCCGCCAACCAGCTCATTGCTGACAACCTTTGTTGACGGCAGTAGGCAAATTGTATGTATTCTGGTGGGGAATGTTGACAAAGCAGTAATAATAATTCCTCTTTAGAGCCAACACTTGGGCCAAAAGCAAACACTTGCGCCAAAATTAAATTCATGTATTCATATCCATGATTATATCTCAGATTTGGATATAAACTGTGTCTCTATTTTGGCTGTGTTTCAGTGTAAATGTTAGTCACTGTATAAATGATTGAATATAGTTGAAATATACCACTTGTGTCCCTTTATTAGGTATTTGAAAGTGTTTTATGTTGTGTTTCGTTTTTTGCCAATCAAAGACAGATTTGGAATAGATATGCAACAAGGATTTGAAAGACTTCAGTAGTATTTGGTCTGACCGGTTTTTTAAAATAAATGCACTGAATTTTGAGACAATCGATTTATTTAATACAACATTTTACGGCACTTATGCTTTGTAGATGACTGAACCTCCTGACAAGCATTGTTTATAAACAACAACAACATTTAAAAAGATTTTGTTAAGTTTAAACCTATTTATTTTAGCTCGATTGCATTGAAAGCCTCAGGCTTATTGAATCGCTCCTGGGTCAGTTTCCTGGTCCAAGAACCAGTACTTTGTGTCTAAGAGGGAGATCTAAAGAAAATGGGTATCATTCGAGACCTTTTGGTCGCTAGGCAGACACCGTATCCAATTCGCACGGCAACATCTGACGATCAAATCAAAATGCTTTGAACTGAATGTTCATCGACGTATTTGTTGTTTAACACTATATATTTTTTTTTACAAATGACATACTCTTTTAAATGGAACTATGCTTTCAGGCTTTCAGGCAAGATCATTAAACTTTTAATTGTTGTTTTCTGTGTGTCTGTAATGTTATTGCACAAATGCACACCTGCAATTTGAAATGCGAAATAATTAAAAATATTGAATTTGTAATCTATGTTGTAGACTTGATATATTTGTTTACTGGTGTTCAGATTTGAGGATAACTATGAATTTGAACACAGATTGTTAAAAAAATGAAACCATACGGAAAAGTGTTGTCAATGAGCTTATAAAGAAATCATGTTGCATGAAATCTTTATTTCTTTGCCATAATGACCTCATATCAACTTGTTGCACTAAAATTCCATCTTGATGCCGTGATGGTTTGTCTTATCAACTGTCTCTGTATTGTCATTATTTTACAGGTTCTTTGTTTTAGCCTATTCAATAGTCTGCGTCTGTTATTATTACTTTCTCAAGAAACCATATATTTACAAACCAGAAACAAGTTCATTGCCAGAGGATATTCAGCTTCCTGTTTATTGTGTATAAAGACGTATAATGAAAGTATTATCCAATAAACAAGGTTTATTTCTGGTTGACGTCACTTGTTCAGTCAGATAATACTATCAATATGAAGTTGAGGTGAGAAACAAGTAAGAATAATTATTGAAAGATGGTTACATCAACAACGATAAATTTACTGATTTAAAGCGAGATTATACCATTTTATCAAATATTTATGAATTAATATAAAATGTGTAAAAAAACTTATTAAACATATATTTCAATATAAATTAAATTAAACGTTGAGAAGAACATGTGTCGAAAAATGTGAAATAAGCCAGATATTTAATTCTGAAATCGAAAATGTCTGTACAGTCGAAATCGCAAGTATGTAAATCATGCATGTACGATGTGAATCTAAATTAGTTTAACGGTTCATTTAAATTCCTGCAACAATATTTATTCATACGACACACAAATACTAACTCTGATCATAATAAAAAGACGAATGCTTCGGTTATTGTAGGAAAATATGTACAAAATATCTTCGTCACAATCGGCTCGGGGCGCTAATTTGTCTTTGCTGCATTTTATGAAATTCGTCTTCAATGTATATTTTTTCTTGCCTATTTTGTGTTATTGTAACATATTTTTTATAGATATATTACAATTTAACACATATGAAAATCCTATAATCTCGCTTTAAGGTAATTTAAATCCATGTATGAAATATCCAAACCAACATGGATAGGATGGTTGATCTTAAAAGCAGTCTCTTATCACAGGTTCTCTCTAAGTGCACGGTGACTTGTTAAAGTGATATTATGGGCATTTTTCACTGTTGAATTGAGCTGAAACCAATTATCTGCAACTCATCTTGCTACCAGTTGTTTATAAAAATATATTTTATATTCGATATTTTACGTGACCAACCCAGTCCTGTAAGCCGAAATTATCCGTAAAACAAAATTGTATCTATGTGTCGTATAAACGAATCTGCACTAAAACTAAATTTAGGTTCACATTGTACATGCTTGATTAGTTGTCAAACGAAAGTATGGTTGATTTCAGATGCATTATTTTTCTCTTTCCGGGATATTGTTTTAGTATGTTGATGCTGCATTAACAAATATAAATGTATATGAAGTGAAAACATAAACAATAAACAACGGTTGCGATAGACACCTATAAACTGTTAGATGCCCATAATATCAGTTTAAGGGAATAGTCTCGTGTTGTAGTTGTATGGTTGTTACTTAATTATCAGGTTAAGCTGTAACATAAATATATTTCACAAGACTTTCAATTCAATAAGACTAGGCAATAAAATAAAATCGTATTAAGGGAATAGTCTTGTGTTGTAGTTGCATGGTTGTTACTTAATTAACAGGTTATGCTGTAACATATATATTGCATAATGCTTTCAATTCAATTTGAATAGAAAATAACATAAAGAAGGAATAAATGTGTTGATTTTTGTTTTTTGTTTAATCTTTACTTTTACTTTACCTTTACTATAGCGGGGGGCATATTGTTTTTGCCCTGTCCGTTGGTTAGTTTGTTTGTTTGGCCCAACTTTAACATTTTGCCATAACTTTTGCAATATTGAATATAGCAACTTCATATTTGGCATGCATTTGTATCTCATGGAGCTGCACATTTTGTGTGGTGAAAGGTTAAGGTCACCCTTCAAGGTCTAAGGTTAAAAAAACTCATCCAAGGGAAGTAATAAGCTTTAAAGGGAGATAATTATCTGAACCTGCCAAATGATACCAAAAAATCAAAGCGGCGCAGTAGGGGACAAAGTGTTTCTGACAAACACATCTATTGTTTTAATTAATAAGTGGGTGCATTTTTATTTCAATAACTTTCCTCTTCTACAGGTATAAAATCATCTGTGGTGGGGATCAAGATTGGATGCTCTGATCAGTGCTCTATCAATTGAGCTGTCTGGACATTAAAAATGTAAAAGTACACTAAAAAGTAAATATTTGTTTCATTTTAAATATGCAAAACAATCCATTACAAAAAAGTTAGCTTCAGCACATGTTTTACTTTCTAGGAAAACATTTATGTCATTCCATTGCTTGTATTGCCTGCCCCGACTGATTTGTTTCTGTCAGTAAAATTAGCTTCTAAATCATCAATCTGTCTGCAGTAAAAATATTCGAAGAATTAGGGTTCTCATGCAATTCAAGTTAACCCATAAGCCATTATAGACAGAACATTTTGATGTGCATCAGAACAAATGTTCTAAATTTCAGGCAGGGCAGATATTTAGGTGTACAATAATATTCTGGTTTATCCTTTTTTTTAACTTTACAAGTAGAACTCACATGTATGTGATGTTAAAATGAGACATCAATCATCGAATAAACTATAAACTTTGTTCAACAATGAAATTGAAGTTTATTTCTAAGGAGATGATACTTAATTTATAGGCAACATGCAATACAAGTTCTTTCTAACCAAATTTCTGGAATAAAAAATTCAAAATCAACCACCTTTCAAATAATTACTATTTAATGTTAGCAATACATTTTGTTGATATCAATATAAATATAATTATATTGGGACAGAACTTTAAAAAGTAAATATTAAAAAAAAATCAAATTTTGATTTAATCATATCGCGCTGTACTAGTCAGACTGTACTTATCAAATCCATTCCTATTCTTATACTTTGCACGTTTCGATCTGATTTGAAACATTATTCGGAATTTACTCCGAAATTTGGCATTACATAGAGGATACAAGAAAGGATTAAGCGTTGAGTTCAAGTATCCAATGCATGTCATGGCTAACAAAAGTCCTTGGTCAATGCAGCAATCACAGAGCGCCACGACAAGAAAGAGAATAAAATAGGGCAGAAAACATAAAGTAAATGCGCCCATTATCACTTCTAACTGCCGTGCTGCTTTGATCTCTTTTCCTAGGGTTGAGCTTTTCTTCGTGTTTCTGATTTTTTTTATTTAGCACGCTGTTTGATTGTGAATGTCTCCGAACGATTTTCACGTTTTTGGCGTCAATAGTGAACTTGTATTACCGCCACGCAAGCATATTTGTAACAGATACTACTGTAAGCCGTGCATAATAATTAAAACATTAATGTGGAGACATCTTATGTTTGAAAGGTAGTTATGGGCAATTGGCAGATACAAGTGGATCGCATTTGTCCACCTTAATTCTAAAAGTCAGTGTGCACGGTTTATCAGTATTACATTACACGGTCGCGCGAGAGAATTTCCTTTTTGTCCAGAAAACTATGCAGGGACCGTTGGATGTTGATAACCATACCTGTTTTCTCGGGAATTAAAAAACAAATTTGAAAAGCGGATCCATTTTAAAATCGTCTCTGACGAAGTGCATCTATTTAGAATAAGTAACAATGGATGTCAGGACATACCAAATGGAATTTTTCCTCGGTGAGCGTGACATTATTCTTTGAGACCTGTCATTCTTCAATAGTCTTCCTTGCGACAAGTGCTTGAATGAAATTGCCATTGAATAGATTTTACTGCTAGAGAATTGGTTATGTCGATTGATTTAACATGTCAATAATCTTGAATTTGAGATGATACGACACATTTGAATAGCCGTCAAATTAAATGTGATGCCGGAGTGTTAGCTGATCCTGAGATTTAGCAATCTTATACTTTTCTTTCTACTGTAACTCGTTAGGTAATTCTGCAGATCGGAACTTTAGGCGGCTATAATAATAAAAAATAATTGGAAAAAACCGGATTGATGAAACGGATGTAAAGCCTTATAAACATTGTCAGTCCAGGGAGTGATAAGATCTAGAGGGTCGCCCTAAGCATCATAGATATTGTTTGATTCGCTGTTCCTAGAAAAGCAGAGTGTCGTCAAAAACCTTTTCAAACCGACTCGTCAAGATTTACTATTGATGTTATCAGTCTGTCAACATAGCGTTGTCAACATAGGCCAGTTCTCTTGCAAAAGGAAAAACAACAACGATGAAGTTCCGTTTCACAAATACTCGTACAACACTTTTGTAACAAAACATTACAAACTCTGAATATGTAGGGTATTTGTATTGCATTATGGTAATATTATTTAATATATTGTGCATGACAGATGAATAGTGTGATTGCGTATGAGGACAAAACTAACATATACAATAGTTCCAATCCTTTCAATTTGAGATGTACCTGAAGTATTGTATCCTACACACATTGTTGAGGATATCGACCAACGGTAAAAGTACAAATAGAAGAAATCAAATTTCGACACACATCGCTGACTGTTCCTTTCATGACTATACAATCGGGTTAAATATATTGTAGACTTTTTGATTGAATGATGTTCCTTTGAAATCTGTTTCAATGAACTAATCAGTTCCGGAGAATGTGTATCTGATAAGCGTTTAAGCGAATAATCTTATTTATAGAGCGTAGCTTTCTTCTAGTACATGGTCAACATGGAATCACGAGCATAACGCAGATATACTGCTACATGCATACGTCATAAATTTGGATCATACACAAACTAAATTAACCAAGAGAGAATAAACCACATGTGAATAACATGTATGTAAACATTCACAGCGGAAAGCGCACTTAAATGCGGCAAATGAACAGACGCCAATAGAATCTGGACAACGAAAGCAAGATGAAGTTTCCTTACTTTCGTAAACAATATACATGTAAAAATTAGTAATTGTAGTATACCAAAGCCACGTCATACTAACAGAGGTGAACAACTATGATACATGCAACTTTTTAGTTTGTGTTTTGTGTACAAAAGAGTCGCAACATTAAGATTTGACAATATATTGTATGTTATTAGGTTTACGGTGCTACTTATTCGTAACTTGTTTTCGAGAGCGTTCGTCTTTTACATCTTGAACGTCTTCTTAAATTAAATTAAAGATTCAACCGGAAGTATCAATAACAAAACTTGCTAGTCGGAATCCTGTCTTTGACAACTACACATACTAGTTGAAGAATTCCAATTACCGCATGCATGGGCGAAATTCGAAATAAGACTTCCGGTTAACACTACGTATATTGAGACTTTGTAACGACATCTTACCCACATATTGAGACGGTTTCCTACGCCCAGGAGCCCTGTTTACAATTTGATTGGATCGTGTCAGATCCGTTTACACTGCTATATTTTTTAAATGGCATGCATTTAAATATTATATGTCAAAAATATTCGAACAAATCAAATCAGTGCGAAACGAAGTCGTTGGTGGTAATTTTTCTGAAAAAAAAATCAAAGGAGGGTCCAGATAAATACAAAATCTCTGATGCATCTCTGTATTTAACGTTTGTATCTTTCCAATGTTTATAAGATTTATATTTATTATTCATATTCTCCATTAAAATGATATTATAGGCATCTAACAGTATATAGGTGTTTATCGCAACTGTTGTTTATTTTTGGTGTTTTCACTTCATATACACTTATATTTGTTAATGCAGCATCAACATACTAAAACAATATCCCGGAAAGAGAAAAATAATCCATTTGAATATCAACCGAACTTTCGTTTTGACAACTGACGAAAGAAATGATTCAATGTACGATGTGAGTCTAAATGTAGTTTTCATGCAGATTCGTTCATACGACACAAAAACACAATTTTGTTTTACGGGTCATTTCGGCTTAGAGGACTGGGTGAGTCATGTAAAATATCGAAAATAATATATATTTTTTTATAAACAACTGGTAGCAAGATGAGTTGTAGATTATTGGTCAGGTACCACATTTTAACTAATTCTTTTGACCTGTTAATTCTTTTCAGCTCAATTCAACACTGAAAAATGCCCATAATATCACTTCAACACAATAACAGTTTTTAAAAATTTCCCTTATTACATTAAAGATAATGTGTGTGTGATGCTTCTTACTAATCAGGTCATTTCTCTAAGGCTAATTGAGTGTTTTAAGGCATTCATGCGTGGTGTCGAAGTAAGTTGGCATATTTTTCCTTGAATGCCTTGGAACTATTCTCGAAGTGACCACTTGTATTAATATTGTGTATTGGAGTTCGGACAAACGATGATATGCGACACAAACTAGCACGACAACATAGTATGAAGGTCAAAAGAATTTTACGTTTTAGGGGCAATGTTGAACGTATATTTTCGTCACGCACGCATACTATTTGTTTCAGTTCACCCTACTGAAAGCCGTGCATGATAATTATACATTCCATGTGGACGAATAAAGTTGGAAAGGTATTTATGGGCAAGTTTCAGGTACAAGTGGATCGCAGTTATCCACATTGATTATATAAGTCAGTTCAAAGGTGGTTAGCGTGTGGCTATGATATTAATTAGTGAAAACATCATTTTGAATGATAAATAATCATATTATAACGAAAAATTAACTTTTCTGAAAAAAAATATTTCACTATCAAATATATATATAACAAGGTATGCAACTCAAAATCAGCCCAAAACGGGGTGCATCGCTTTGAACAGCCATATCTTCATCAATTGTTCAGCGATTTTCACGATCTCGGTCTTATTCAACGCAGAAATGAATTTCCTTTCTGGAAATGTATATGTCTTGCAATATTTTTACAAATGCTGGGTCAACTTTTAAGAAATAACACGATACACAACTCGCATGACCCAGTTGACAGTGATCATGCTGTCTTTTAGACTGAAATCTTCACGGAGTAAAGGGCAACTTCCCTACAAAGTTCATGTAGTTCGATACCATAATTCAATAAAACTTATGAAAAAACATTATTACCGTTCTTGTCGTTACATTCTGCATCAAGACTAACTGTCCAGCGCCGTTTGAAACCTTTGTTTACATACATTTCAACTAACTGACATTTTAAACATACGAGTGATTTCATTGGTCCAATGCGGAGGTGTGTCTTTACAACTGGAAATTTCATTCATAAAGAATGCATGATCACTGTCAACTGGGTCATGCGTGTTGTGTATCGTGTTATTTCTTAAAAGTTGACCCAGCATTTTTTAAAATATTGCAAGACATATACATTTCCAGAAAGGAAATTCATCTCTGCGTTGAATAAGACCGGATCGTGAAAATCGCTGCACAATTGATGAAGATATGGCTGTTCAAAGCGATGCACCCCGTTTTGGGCTGATTTTGAGTTGCATACCTTGTTATATATATATTTGATAATGAAATATTTTTTTCAGAAAAGTTAATTTTTCGTTATAATATGATTATTTATCATTCAAAATGATGTTTTCACTAATTAATATCATAGCCACACGCTAACCACCTGTGAGTCAGTTCACACGGTTAACCGGTATATCGTAACACGGTCGCGCCAGAGTATCATTGTTTGTTCAGAGAACTAGGCAGAGATCGTTGGATTAAGTTTTTAACCATATGGGGCGGCCGGCTTTTCCGGGAATTTAAATGCAATTTCACGCTGCTCTTAAAGGCGTCTCGGTGAAAAGCTAAACAATTTTAAAATCGTCTCTTACAAAGTGCATTCAGTCTTCTTTGCGACCAGTGATTGAAGGAAATTGTCATTGAGTGGATTTTGCTGCTAGCGAATCGGTCGTGTCGATTTATTTAACATATCAATTATCTTGTAGTAGAGATAATGCGACAAATATGAATAGCCATCAAATTAACGTTTATGCTGGATTGTTAACTGATCCTGAGATTGTGCAAATCTAATCTTAGTGTAGCAATTCAGAACTGCAAAAGTACGTTTGAGTTTGCTTTAACTGTTTTTAGATCTAACTTAAGAGAAAATAAGACGTATTATTTATTTGACGATAAAATTGAATTATTAACTCTAATTACAATTTCACTGATATGAATTTTTTTTTTTCTTTGTACTGTAACTCGCTTAAGGTAATCACTCAGTTCATAACTTTAAGCAGATATAATAATAATAATTATTATTATTATTATTATTATTAATATTATTATTATTATTATTATTATCAGTATTATTACTATTATTATTATTATTATTATTATTATTATTATTATAATTTTTATAATATAGGTTTTATTATTATCCTATGAAATAACTACTTCTACTACTACTACTACTACTACTACTACTACTACTACTACTACTACTACTACTACTACTACTACTACTACTACTACTACTACTACTACTGCTACTACAACTACTACTTCTAGTACTACTTCTACTAATACTACTACTACTATAACTACTACTACTACAATTACTACTACTTCTACTACTACTACTACTACTACTACTACTACTTCTACTACTACTACTTCTACTACTACTACTACTACTACTACAACAACTACTACTACTACTACTACTACTACTACTACTACTACTACTACTACTACTACTACTACTATTAGTACTACTACTACTACTACTACTACTACTACTACTAACGCTGTTCCCAGAAAATAAGACTGTTGTCAAAAACCTTTTCATTCTATCGCCTCAATGTTTACCATTTTTCTTTCATTGATATTCTTAGTCTGTCAAAAGATTGTTGTCAACAACGGTCAGTTCTCTTGTAAAAGAAAAAACAGCGATGCAGTTCCGTTTAACAGATACTCGTACACCACTTTGGAATATGTAAGTTATTCGTATTGCATTATGGTAATATTATTTATAACATTTCGAGTGACAGAGGAATTATTTGATTTCGTATGAAGACCAAACGAACACAAACAATATTTCCAAGTCCATTTCTTTTTGATTATGTTCCTGAATTTTTTTTATCCTACGCAGTGTTTTTAAAATCGACCAACGGTAAAAGGAGAACAAGAAGAAATTAAATTTCGATACACATTGCTGAGTGTTTCTTTCATAGCTTTAACGTCGGACTTAATATATTGTAGACTTTTTGAGAGAGTGACGATTCTTTGGAATCGGTTCCAATTTACTAATCAATTCCGGAATTTAGGTATGTGATAACATCTTATTTATATGGCGTAACTTTCTTATAGCACATTATCAACATGGTATCTCGCGCATCACACAGCTATACCGGGAAATGCATACATCATACATTTGAGTAATACACAAACTAGATTAACCAACGAGAATAAACAACATGTACAAAATATGTATGTACAACTTTACAATGGAAAGCGCTCTTAAATGCGGCAAATGCACAGACGCCGATAGAATCTGGATGACGAAAGCTACAATATGTTTTCTTACTTTCTAAAACAATATACATGTATAAAGTAATTATTGGAGTATACTAAAGCCATGTCATACTTACAGAGATGAACAACTATGATAAATGCAGCTTTTCAGTTTGTATTGTGTGTACAACAGAGTTGCAACATAAAGATTTGACAACATATAATATGTTTTTAAGTTAACAGCGCTACTCATTCGTACCTTGTTCGAGGGAGCGTTCGTCGTTTACATGTTGCACGTCTTCTGAAATTAAACTTAAGATTCCACAGTTAGTATAAATCAATAGAACCTTGCTCAATGCAAGATACTGCATTTGCGTCACTATATCAAATATCATGAATAAGAGATACGGAGAGACATTTGAATATACATCCAATCATTGTATACGCTCGAGCGTTACAATTTAAATGATACAGGTTGTGAACAAATTCAGTCAGTGTCGGCGTAAATGAGCCTTATAAATGTTTTCCGCAACAATATTTCAGCATTCAAGTATTTGTCACAAGCATTAATCTGGCGAATGTTTTTAGGGCAAATAACTGGCGAACAGTGTTCGTTTATTAGCATATATATGAACTGCTATACAACTGTTACACAACCGACAACATATCTTTTTGACAGAGCAAATGAACTTGTAGGATTTGTAATAATATTCATATTCACCAGAATGCACACTTAGCCACCTGGGTATTTTAGTGCATTGTATCTACATTTTAATGTATATCAAGTTATCTTTAGAACAAGCAATATAATCGTTAATAGAGACGCTATACTTCAGCACATCTTTGATTTATGCCTACAAATTGTCACTGAAAAATAGGTCAAATTAATAATTAAACAATAAAAATAATCGTCCCATCTGCAAAAGGTGTATGTTTCGTACGGTAACGGAGGTTATAGTGAGAACGGTAACCTTTATTACCGGTATTGTAATAGTTGTTAGTGTTTGAATTATTAACGTATATATTACAGTTGATATTTCAATGTTTTAACAGCGGCAGTTACATTACCGTTATAATAATCGAAGAATTGACATGTATATGGCTTTTCTGTAATTTCAATTCCCATATAATCATGTAACAAGACGATAAACACACCTTGCTTTTTTTCCATTTTCTCATTAATTTCAAATTAGAAACCTTGGAAAAAATACAGATTAGTCTTAAGTGATGATTCGAAATAAAAAGGTATTATGCAACATCACTAATGAGATTCATCTCTTCTATCTCCCACTCGCGGAAAAGTGTGTAATTAAAAAAAAAAGACCCATCCATAGTTTACATTCCCAATACATGATATTGTGGTCACGTGATCAACAGTTGCAGACGATAAAAAGAACATAATCGTGTATGTATAAAGGTATATTGTCCAGTGGATAGCAGATGAAAAAAGTACGTTTAAAACCTTTGTAAGCTGTGTCAATTATGACGTCACCTGTAAGTGTATGTTATATTGACAGTCCTCGTGTATTATTCGGTTAATAATTTTTGCTATGTCAGTAAAAGTAAAGTAAACGCATAATCATATACGGCATTCACCTGAAGTAACTCCACATCACCTCGAACAACCCTCTCACGGGGGATCTATACTTTGCAGCTCCCGAAAACATAGCGGAATGAACTTATGCCAAGGGTCTACAAGAGTTGCCACATTTACTTCAATCTGTAAATCAATATTTTTGAACTTAAAATGAAATGAACGAAATCAAAGTATTAACATGTAAGTTTGTATAAATTCTTGAGATTACATTTAGCGGATCGAAATAATCGTATTGATCAAATAATATCAGGATATGTTTGGCATACAATTTACAATAAGGCTATCAGGTGCTGATTGATCACATGACAAGAGTTTCATTTAAATATTTGGAATCGACCTTGATCATAATTGTCCACACAGGTTTTGGTTTCCGTAAGTTGCATTAAGTTGCATCTATTATTCAATATAGCAAACAAGTAAATTGCTCAAACTTTCTGACCAGCTAAAATATTGTTTTAACATTGATGTTTAATATCTGTTCTATGTATAAAACGTATAGTGTTTTTATAAAACAGACACCAGCAAGGTTTAACTCCATAGAATTCTATTTTCATTTTGTTTCAAGACAGAATTAGCACATTAAAAAATCCCAATAGTCACATTGACGTAATGTACCGTGAGATGGCTGCTACGTTTTTAGACAAACAGTCATTTAGTATTTTGTATCTTGTCAAAAGTTTACTAAAGAGGTGTATATTCATCTATCTAAGGCTACCTTTGTTTGGGATTGTCATGATGATATGTGGTGTATGTATATCAAAACTAAATCCAGGAAGAAATTGCTATGGGGGCTTTCCGATAACTATTACGTCGCTCAAAAGCACGTTTTGAAGATATGGCGCTAAAACTACCAAAAACCTTATTTTTCATTGATATTTTCTGGTTAAAAAACATGACACAACAATAATTAATAAAAGTAGAGATGCTAAACATTTCACTGTCGATGCTATAATTTAATACGCTGAATATATCAACACCATGCTTTACAAAAAAAACTACATTTTTATGGACAAGTAACTGTATTCATTCCGTACACCTTTATTCTCGCCTTTTTACTTCTTAAATAAACTCCTAGTAGAACACAAACACAGCGTTCCATTCAAGGAGTATATATAAAGCAACACAATTTGCACATGGAGAGCATGTATGTATTTCTTTAAAATAGTTAGGAAACGAAGCACATTTCCATATTGGAAAAACTAATATCAGGATATTAATGACTTTAATTTGTATACCACTAGATCAGTCCTCAGTGGCTGTGCTAGGCGTAATCATAGAGCAATTATACTTTTCCTGATTATTAAATCATTGCTGTTCATTGTTTATATGAAATGTATTTCGGTTTCACATTCGACTCATATTAGGTACCTGAAGGTGTGCGTTGAGTGTGTGCTAAAGTAAAGCTGCTTTAATAATATGGGAAAAAGTTATCCGAACCCCCTGGGATCCATATCACAACCGTACGCCTTAAGGACATGAGAAAGAAGTTGTGAGCTGGACGTTACTATACTGATTGGTGACAGTATTCAGGAAGAATGAAAAAGCTTCACTTTCCAACAAACACATAGCAAAATGAGAAAGCAAAGAAAGACATAACAGTGTTTTTATATGATATTTTTTCTAGAACTTCAGCATTTGTCAATCTGCAGACATAAATCGAACCAACAGGGGCTTCTGCTAGTATTCATTCAGTTTTGTATGACGATACTGTATAATAAAATGAATGGTTTGATGACATATGTATGTGCCGTGAACAGGAAAACGATGTCATGATGATCATTTTAAATGTGTGTTCTCATTTTGTTCTGGTTCCATTTCATCGCCATATGCTGAATATGTGTGTGTGTGTGTGTGTGTGGGGGGGGGGGGGTTGGCGTAACAGCTTTTCACCTTAGCTGACCGTTGCGACCGTCCAATACAAATTGAATAAAATATCCAACGAGTTGGCCTGAATGAATGCATGGAATGTTTGTGTTTGTTAAATATACCAAAACTGTTTGACAAAGAACAACTGCAATTTTAAAAATGCAACCCCATTTAATTTTATAAGGTATAAGGTAAACACAATTCCAATTGTGCATGGTCTTTTATGAAAAATGATACTGCACTTAAGCAGTGTTATCTCTAATAAATAGGCTAGAGGGATACAAAAGTTAAACATTCAATATCCTATGAATTTATATTTGGCATATTGTCAGCGCCAGAGCGTGTGTACTTAAAGGCTATTGCCACATATTCGGTAATTACTACCACACTGCATTCTGTGCATTAACATATTTAATATCATATAAGTATTGTTGTTCCACATCCTGATATTCGTTGTGAACAAACATTTTAAACAAACACACCCGGCCAGCGGGAAGAATCCACAAGCCTGCCCTCGGCTGTGCGAACGGGGCCAGAACTAGTCGGTCCCGATACGCTCATTCGGACACGGCTTCCATGCATTCGATACGGAGAGCCTAGACGTGTACTGCCAGCTCGACGCAGTCTTTCAAGCGAAGCCGGGCGGCGACCAGTAATGTAAGAGGGAGCTCGTGCAACGGTTACGGAGAATCGGCCGCTTCTCGCATAACGCAGCTCCCCAATAGGTTGGTGAGTCGGTCGGTCGGCCGGCTGGTCGCGCGTTCCCTGTGCGGATCGAGCGCGGTGGCCGCGGTAAGGCTCACGTACGAACACACAGTCGCATTACGGGTGACTCGCATTAGCGATAATACACATTTGTTCGTTTGATTCTACCCCGTGCAAATTACCGTGAAACAGCTCCCGACAAACACGGACGTAGGGACGAGCGGCAAAACTATATCCCTCCTCATTCGGCAGGGATTTTTTTAAAGATATGTATATACATGTATCTAGATGGAATAAATAAGTATAAGTTTAATCTGCTAGAGTATTTATACTCAGAACATAGTAAATTATAAAATACATATCCAGACGATCGTACTGAGATGTTTCCCTACTAAATTAGATAATCTACCTTTCAAAATTAGGTCGCCTAATTATATCTAAAGGGGTGTAACTTCTGCCATAACACAACATTTTCGTTATGCACCTTCAATTTCCATAGTCATCTGTAGCATCCCGGAACGACTGTCAATTGACATCATTATATCATGCATGACTGTATGTTGCTTTGTGCTTGGATGAAACTCACATATTGCCATTGCATTAATGCATTCAACGCATCAATGTTGGATACCATTATGCACTGCGCTTATTACAGAAGTCTCTGTGCACAAACCAACATACGCATACCCAAAATGCAATTTACAAACAAGAATGTTGCATCTGTACACATGAATGATAATACCATTAAGCCGAATGTAAAACGACATTTGTCTTTATGCACGATATAACTATCATCAAGCATGAAAAGTTATCTACATGCAAATTGAGAGTACACATACAACTAAATAGCTGGAAATTTCATCTACAATTCGTACAGTCGTCCAAATTTTCCTTAGTCTAGTCTGTTAGTTCGGTAGGAGTGCTGGGACACACTCAGGATCCTCACATAAGGCAGTTTCAGGCGCTGAAGGACCTCTTTAACTTCGAAATTCACACACGCATAATTTTACTGCTAATAGGACTGACTTTCCCACGCCCACTAAATGTACAAGTATACATCTTCTTAAAAGCAGAATGGAATATAAATTGGTATGTTTTTACATGGCAAACGTGTTTGTTCATGTATTGATATGTAAAACGCCTATGTTATATTAATCCTTTTTTTTTAAGTTACCCATATCTTTAAAATTCTGTGCGTCATCACACAGAACAAAAATGCGATGATCAACAAATATAGTGGTAAAAGCATAACCGTATGAACACGTCACGTCACGCCGGACATATGGTCTTCTAATTTTTAAGGCATAGGCGGACGTATGCCCACCCTGACATACGCCATGCCGCTGTTTTGCCATTCCGGATACTGGCTCTCACATATTTACCACTCTTAAATAGGACATGATAAAAGCAATACAATTATTAACATATACCAACAACATACGACACCAGAATAGAACGGTATGTTTTTGTTTGTCTGTTTCGTTTGGACATTTATCAGAAACATTCACATGTTTCTGATGTCACTTAATACATGTTTTAACACAGACGACAAATAACTACGAGTCAATAGAACAACAATTCCATAAGAGGACATTCTTTAACAAACTTATGTTAGCTTATTGAGTGAAACCCTTCCTTTGAAGCCTTTAGTTCCCCGCATAAAAAGACAATATCCGAACGGATGTTTACGACAAAAACACGTCTTTATCTCAGGTTTGAATATAATAATTTGTGTAAACTACCAGTGACTGATTTGAGTAAGTCCTCTCTTTGTATAGCGGAAGACAGAAAAGCCTTGGCATGGAACACATTGGGATGCCAGAAGCTGGTGAGATGATATTAATAAAGTATTTATATTCTTTACTTGCTGGTCATTGACTCAGTTTTCACCAGCGAAGTTATTGTTAATGAGTGTATAGCATGGAATCTTTGAACACAACATGTCTTTCAGAATTGTATGCAAATATTTGAGGAAAGCAAAATAGCAATTTTCAATCTGCCATATGGTATTAGTATCTTACAACACGTGTTTATGAACATTCTTTTCATATTTATTTTTTAAGTCCTGGTCATTGTCATTTTGGGTTGCACAATGGGTTTCAAAAATGGTACGTCAAATACTATAATTCGAGGATTGTTCCTTGTACAAATAATTGCATTTCTTCTTGAAGCATATACCTAGGTTACTATACATAAATGCTAATATACTAGTATTATAAATTATTGCTTTTAAGTACTTATTATAATTTACTTGTAAATATGTGCGTTTTTGTTAATACTTGACTCGCTCAAGAAGCTAAGGAATGCATGTCGTAAATGGGGCACTCCTTGTTCAATAACCTTTGTTCCTAAATAAATTTGAAAATGATCTAAAATAAATTACTACGACTATATTATGTTAATAGAATGGGCTCATATCAATCATATAACTTTCTGTTTGAAAAAAGTAATCAAAATTGGTCTGTCATTTTTCAATAATTAGTTGCACAAATACACGTAAATTTACTAGTTAAATCCTTATTGAACACATAATTCAATATGAAGATCTTTGTTTCATTAACCAGGGTAATGATTAATTTCATGAAAAATGACACAAAGTAATATAGTTATTTATGAATCCTCTGGACAGCGTAACCAAACGGTCTTCTTTCATTTGGACAATTAAAAATGCCAATCGCGACCACCTCTGTCTTTAATTGCATTCGGCAAACATCGTTACATTTAAATCGTCCCTTACCTGTCGTTTATTTGATCTTAACTGTGGATTTTATTAATTGTTTTTCTTACGAGCAAAGCATTAAACTATAAAGTTCATAACTGTTTATATGTATATTGCCTTTTATCAAAACAAGATATATCGGTACGTATATATCAGATATGTTTCCAGAAATGTGGAAGGGAATATGATTGAATGCATTTAATACGTGTACATTTATGTGTTTGCATATTGTATTTGTTTCCGAGCAGAGTTAATAATAACGTGTGCTATGTATTGCATTTCTACTTCATTATATTGCGAGTTATATTGCACACAGATAGTACGTTACAAAATTGTTCAACGCGATGCACTTTGCATGCAGTTATATTTTAGGGAGAAACGAACTAGGTGAGCTTGAAAACACGATTTAGCTCACAGTCTAAATTCGATCAGTCTCTTTGTAACGTGCAATATTGTTGGTCTACAGAAGGAAAACGAAAACCGATTGAAAACGGAACTTATTCGTAACTGAATATCGGCTGTTGTTTTTTTTTACCCAAACGTAAAATTAGGAGCTTCCTGTGATGTGTAAGTCGCTTCATGGACGTCGATAGATACGTCTTAAGTCTTAAAACAGAAGGCTTGACGTCACATAGTTTATAACGTATATGTTTTTCTGGTTTCGTCTTCCGAAATGTACGTTTAAGAAAACTATTGGATGAAAAGAAAATATTCACAGATAATGTCAAGCAATAGATAGCAGCTATCAACTTTCTTACTCAAAATGAGTGTATTTTTCCAAATACAAAAATGATGACTAAATTGACATTTTAAAGTACAAATCATTTGAATATGCAAATTGTCATTTATTCAAGCAAACAATATTGGATCAAAAGAATCATGAATGCTATTAAAACAACGATAGTGCTTTCACAACAAAGCGCTATAAAACCTATTTACGGGATGTAAGCTAGCCGGACCCCTGTCTTTGACACATTGCAAGCTAGATGAAAAATCGAAAATACCGACATAGTCGAATGCACAGACGAAATTCGAAATAAGACTTCCGGTCAACACTACGTATATTGAGACTTTGTAACGACACCTAATCCAAATAATGAGACGGCGACGACCGCCTTGGGGCACCGTTTACAATTCTATTGGATCATGTCAGACCCGCTTACTCCGTGTTTTGTTAAAATGGCCTGCACTTAATTATGAAATTACCCAAATATTCGAACAAATAAAATCTGTGCGAAAAGAAGTCGTTGGTGGTAATTGTTCTGAAAAAAATAAAGTAGGGTCCAGATAAATACAAAATCTCTGATAAATGCATCTCTGTATATAACGTTTCATCTTTTTAATGTTTATATTTATTATTCCTTATCCCCATGCACATTTTAACTGTTTTAATATGCATGTACTTCCTTATTACATAAAATACTATTTGTGTGCAAAGCTTTTAACAAATCATGTCATTCTCTATGGCTAATTGAGTGGGTCTTAAGGCATTCATACATGGTGTCCAAGTTAATTGGCACGTGTTTTCCTTGAATGACATGGAGTTTTCCTCGAATCGACCACTTACATTAATAGTTTTTTGTGGAGATCGGACAAACGATGATAAACGACGGATACTAACATGATAACGGGTGAACGACTTTCACGTTTTGGGCCTCAACGGTAAACTTGTATTACCACCACGCAAGCATGCTATGTGTACCAGATTATGAAAGCTGTGCATGATAATTATATTTTTCATGTGTAGGCATCTTTAGTTTGAAAGGTATTAATGGGAAATTGGCATGTACAAGTGGATCGCAGTTGTCCACCTTAATTATAAAAGTCAGTGCAAACGGTTTATCAGTATTACGTAATACGGTCGCGCCAGAGAATTTCCTTTTTTTACAGATACCGTTGGATTTAGTTATTAACCATATAGAAAGGGCCTTCTTTTTTCGGGAATTTAAAAACGATTCCATGCTGCTGTTTAAGGCGTCTCGGTGAAAAGCGAAACCGTTTTACAATCGTTTCACACAAAGTGCAATTGTATATAGCTAGTAACAATTGATGACAGGACATATCAAATGGCATCTTTCCGTCTCGAGTGTGACATCCTTCTTCGAGACCTGCCATTCGTCAATAGTCTTACTTGCGTCAAGTGCTTGAAAAAATGTTCATTGAATGGATTTTGCTTCTCGAAAATTGGTCGTGTCGATTGAATTAACATATCAGTTCTTGAAGTAGAAATAATGCGACACATTTGAACAGACGTCAAATTAAATGTTATAACGGAGTGTTAACTGATCATGAGATTGAACAAATCTAATCTAAGTGAAGCAATTCAGAACTACAAAAGTTCGTTTGACATATGTTTGAGTTTGCTAAAACTGTTGATTAAGAGAAAATACGAAATGTTATATATTAAGCAGATATAACAATACTAGTATTCTAGCATCCAAGTATTGGTCATAAGCACTTATCGTGCAAATGTTTTTGGGCAAATAACTCGCGTACAGTGTTCGTCGATCCGAATGTGTATGAAATGCTGTACAATTCTTACACAGCCGACAACATAATTTTCTGATAGAGCGAAAGAACTTGTGAGATTTGTAATTACTCGTATTCATATTCACTAGAATGCAATATTAGCAACCTGGGTATTATGGTGAATGTTATCTACATTTAAATGTATATTAAGCCATCTGAAGAACAAGCAATAGAATCGTTAAGGTAGACGCTATACTTCAGCTCATCTTTGACTATTAACTAATAATTGTCACTGAAAAATAGTTCAGATTAATAAGTAAACAATATAGATAATCGTCCCATCTGCAAAAGATATATGTTTCGTTTGGTAACCTTTATTACCGGTATTTTTATAGTTGTTAGTGTAAAAATTGTAATAATTAACAACGGCAGTTACATAACCGATATAATGATCGCAGAACTGACATGTATATAACTTTTCTGCTATTTTAATTCCCATAGAAACATGTTACAGAACGACAAACACGCCAAGCATTTTTCTATTGTCAAATTAATTTCAAATTTGAGACCTTAGAAACAATACAGAATAATCTTAAGTGATGAAATAAAAAGATATTATGCAACATCACTAATAATCTCTTCTAACGCCCAGTCGTGGAAAAGTGTGCAATGTCGAAAAAAGCTCCATCAACAGTTTACATTTCCGGTACATGATATTGTGGTTACGTGATCGACAGTTGCACGTGTTTGGGTGCAGACGACAAAAAGAAACTAGTGGTGTACGTGAAAAATTGCATTGTCCAGTGCACAGCAGATGGAGAAAGTACGTTTAAAACCATAGTAAGCTGTGTCCATTTTGTCGGTAGTTGGAAGTTTACCTGTACCATTGACAGTCTTTGTGTATTAGTCGGTCAATAGTTTTTAAGTTATTGTAGCGCGAGACCGATTTCCTGAGGCCGTCACCAAGCGCTATGTGCGCGGCCTCACAATGACGATGTTCCCTCCGAAACCCTCGGAAGGCCAATTACAATTAACAAAAATTTACAAAGCGACGTACAGGGAACTCTTGTTCTAACGGAGCTTCTGTCTTTAAAAATTTCCGGCTTCAATGATGGTGTAACTCCACGTCTTGCAAGCCCTCGGTAATCTTCCACCATCGCGCTTTCGTCGTCTCTACCCATCTGAGGTACCTCTACAATAGGCACTCTGCAGCCCGGGCAGCACTGTTTGAAGCTTGCAGCCAACTACAGTTTTATTGTAATTTTTGAAATCTCGGAACAGTGGAACCGCAAAATTTCCTTTCATCCGAACATAAAAATGTCAATCCCGACCAGTTCTCTCTCTCTCTATCTCTCTCTTACATTGCATTTTTACAAAGGAAATACTTTGCCCACTGTATTGGCCTTAGGAAACATATAATTCTCTCTTCAAGCTGGTCACACTACGCTTTATGTTATCAAGAATTAAAGCTACGAAAATTGTAAACACTCAAAGCGTCCCTATCTTGTCCGTTATTTTATATAAACAGTTCATCTTATATTGTTTCCTTTGAGAATTAAAATATGAACATTATTCTTGTTTATGTTGTCTATTCTCCAACTATAAATACTTGGATTTCAGATACGCTGTAGGGGAAAGTATTAAACGCATTGTAATACATGGGTATGTATGATTGTGTATTTTGTATATTGTATATGTTTCCGAGCAGAATTAATACTAACGTATGTTATGTATTGCAAAACCTTTTCAATCTATCGTGATTTGCATGAAACGCGCAAAGATATCAAATATAATTATTATGGTATTGTTCATGTCGATTTATATACACAATATATTTTTTTTAAATACAAATGATTTGTATACAGTTGCTGCATCTAAAGTAGTTATCTGACATTAGAATGCCACGACTATAATATCTCAGACAAAGTACATTTATTTAGATTTAGTAAAAATGGATGTTATAACAAACCAGATGACTTTTCTTCGTTGTGAGTGTGACATTATGAATCCGTATCTGCCATTCTTACGTCTTCTTTGCGACAATTACATGAAGGAAATTGTCATTGAATGGGGATTTGCTTCTAGCAAAAATCGTCTACTACTACAACTACTACTACTACTACTACTACTACTACTACTACTACTTCTACTACTACTACTACTACTACTACTACAACTACTACTACTACTACTACTACTACTACTACTACTTCTACTACTACTACTACTACTACTACTACTACTACTACTACTACTACTACTACTACTACCATACTACTACTATTACTACTACTACTACTACTACTACTATTACTACTACTACTACTAGTAGTAGTAGTTGTACTACTACTACTACTACTTCTACTTCTACTACTACTACTACTACTACTACTACTACTACTACTACTACTACTACTACTACTACTACTACTACTACTACTTCTACTACTTCTACTACTACTACTACTACTACTAGTAGTACTACTACTACTACTACTACTACTACTACTACTAGTACTACTACTACTACTACTACTACTACTACTACTACTACTACTACTACTACTACTACTACTACTACTACTACTACTACTACTACTACTACTACTACTACTACTGCTACTACTACTACTACTACTTCTACTACTACTACAACTACTACTACTACTACTACTACTACTTCTAGTACTACTACTACTACTACTACTACTACTTCTACTACTACTACTACTACTACTACTACTACTACTACTACTTCCACTACTACTACTACTACTACTACTACTACTACTACTACTACTACTACTACTACTACTACTACTATTACTACTATTACTACTACTACTGCTACTACTACTACTACTGCTGCTGCTACTACTTCTACTAATACTACTACTACTCAGTTAAAAAGCGTCTGCATCTTAGTTTTAACATTTACGCTGTTCCCTTAAAAGTAGAGAGTCGTCAAAGAACCTTTTAAATACATCAACATATCTTGTTTATATATTAATCATCTCGTTTTAGATGTTTGTCATCAGTCTGTCCACACATTGTTGTCAACACTGGCCGATGCTTGTGCAAGCGAAAAATATGTATTTCCGAATTTTTAATACGACAACACATTTGCGAGGAGAAAGATAACAAACTATAAATATGTAAGTTATTTGTTTGCATTATGGTAATATTATTTATTATTTTGTACGTGACAGATGAATGATGTGATTGCTTATGAGGACCAAACAAACACATATAATAGTTTCAAGTCCACTTCAATTTGAGATGTTTGTGAGCAAGTACATTTCACACGATTTTGCGGAAATATACCATTTGTGACAGGATAAATAGGGGAAATCAAATTTTGACACACATTGCCGTGTGTTTCTTTCATTAAGTGGTTGAAAAATTGGTTTATAATTATATAATGTAGTCGTTTTGATTGAGCTTGTCCTTTGAAATTTGTCCCAATTTAATAATTGTTTCCGGGTACTTGGTATTTAATTATCTTTCGAGCGTCACGTTTTATTTATTGGTCTTTAGCTTTCTTCTAGCGTATAGTCAACACGGAATCTCGCGCATGACGCAGCTATAACGGTATATGCATACATTTAACATTTATGTGAGTCACACAAACACAAAGATAAAAAGCAAATTCGTTGAATTGATATCCCCCGCAAAATAAACCCTAGCAACCTGGATCTTATATTTAACCCTCAGCTAGATAATGGAGAACAATTGTGGACAGTTATTACAGAATCACTTGACGCATAGTAAAGACATGACTAAATAATGAATAATTCATCAAATTTGTGACCTTTGACCTCAATGTGTGACCTTGACCTTAGCCCCTAGGATTATGGGTGTTGAATGTGAAGCACCCCCAGATGATTGAGAACAACTATGGCAAGTTTCATGGCTCTGGCTCATGTGTTAATGGAGATAAACTCTAAGCATATATTAAAAAGCATTTTTTCAAGATACAAAGGGCCATGACCTTAGCCCCTAGGATTATGGGTGTTGAATGTGAAGCACCCCCAGATGATTGAGAACAACAATGGCAAGTTTCATGGCTCTGGCTCATGTGTTAAGGGAGATAAAGCTCTAAGCTAATATTAAAAAGCATTTTTTCAAGATACAAAGGGCCATAACTCCGTTATTAACAGATGGTGTACAATGCCATTTGGCGTGCATCATCCTCTTATCCATATATATACTCAATTCAAGTTTCAATGAAATCCGCCAAAGCACTTCCAAGGTATGTCTCCGGACACAAAAGTGCAGCACGGACGGACAACGCCAAAACAATATCCCTCCGCCTATGGAGGGAGATAATTAAGCAATATAATATGCGTGCCAGGTGGTGATGTTTTTAATTGTCTACTGCGAGCCAATAAACTACATGCGTATGACATGCATGCTAACATCTAGACTGGATACGGACCTGAAGGCGCCGAATGCATATAGATGCCGATATAAATTGGATGACGAAAGTATTATGCAGTGCTCTTCTAAAACAATATATGGACTGCATATTGGAAATAATTAAAGCCATGTCAAACTCACGGCGATGAACAACTACTATAAATGCAACATTTAAGTTTGTATTTTGTATACAAATGAGTTGCGTCAGTAGTTTTGACGGTATATGTTACGCTATTAGGTTTACGGCGCTTGTTAAGTTCGAGAGGGCATTCGTCTCCTAATTGTTGCACGTCTTATTAAATTGAACTAAAAGATTCTACAGGGAAGTATTAATTAATTGAACCTCTCCCAAGGCAGGTTTTTGCATTTGCGTCCGTATATCAATTATCATTAGGAAGAGATTACGGAACATTTGAATACCCATCCAATTAATGTTTACGATATAGCGTGAACATTTAAATGACACAGGAACTTTACAAATTTAGTAAGTGTCGACGTAAACTAGCCTTGTAAATGTTTGTTTTTGTTTCACAAAAACTAAGCATCCGCGCCTTAGATGCCAGCGTTAATTTGGCAAAAGTTTTTGAAGACATATGTTACCCATAGTGTTCGTCCGTCCGACTGTCAATGTATATGCAATGTTACGCAACTGTTACACAGCCGAGAACATTACTGTCTGACATAGCGAAAGAAACTTTCTTGTGATTTGCAAGTACATAATTTTACTCATATTCACCAAAATGCAAAAAAAAAACAAAAAAAACAAACAAACACCACCTGATTATATTGATGCATATTTATGACATGTTTTATGTACATAGAGGCATAATGAGAACTAGGAATAAGATCTTATTAAATTTTATAAGGAGGTGCTTTTCTTCTAACTTTTGAGCGTTAATAACAAATATCACTTAAATAAAGCTCAGATAATGAAGTTAACAATATAAATAATCGTCCAATTCGACATACAACGGTAATCTTTATTATATTAGCTTTTAGTGCTTACTAAAAATATAAAAGTACTTTTTATTGTTTGCGTGTTCGAAATTCAAGGTTTAAGAAACAACAGTCGTCATTTGTGATATAAACGTTTAAGGACTGACGTATATATATGTATATAAGAAGCTTTTCTGTTATTTCAATTCCCACTAAGTCACTTATTACAGGGCCGTACGAAGGAATTTTTGACGTGGGGGGCCAACCAGGGAGGGTGCAGGAGTGGTCTGCCTGTGGAGGAGGGGTCTTCCCTCAATATCTTTTTTAACTTTGCACTTTTCAAGGTGAGTGTTAATGCTTAACACAACTTATTTTGTTATATAAGTTTATTTCATAT
Organism: Dreissena polymorpha; assembly: GCF_020536995.1. Classification (NCBI taxonomy): domain Eukaryota; kingdom Metazoa; phylum Mollusca; class Bivalvia; order Myida; family Dreissenidae; genus Dreissena; species Dreissena polymorpha. Next base: position 40,245,686 of record NC_068359.1, on the reverse strand, counting down.
AACAAGAAAATCAGCACCTTTCTGAAGTCTAAAGCTTTAAATATTGGTGTTAACAGCATTTTCAAAAATGTATGATACTTTATGAAGAAGGAAAGCAAACTTTGAAAATTAAAAACCTTTATAAAGAAATGTATCATAAAGTATGACTGGCATATAACCATAATATTTTCTCTTTGATTTCAAGCCTCCTCTTAAGTTTCGAAGCAAATTCCTCATACAATTTTTATCATCCACTACACAGTTTTACTTTCACCACCATCAACACAGATAAACCATCAAAATTGTCAACAAATGTGACATTATATTGGACCTTGAAACTTTTTCTATAATAACCGTTTTCCGTAGGTTTTTTTTACGGAACTACATCAGATATTAAGCTGATTTTTTGTATGCGAGTCTACCGACATGACAAAAAGATAAAGTGTGAAATTCGTTCCGGCCCATTGATATTTGGCGAAGTTATGGGCATTGGACTTAAATTTTCACTGTTTTCCTGAGTTTGTTTGCAACTCTTTCAGATATTAAGTAGATTTTTATGCCCCCAGTAGGGTGGCATATGGCAGTTGGACTGTCCGTCTGTCTGTCAGGCATTTCATTATCCAGACTTTTTTCAAAAGATATTGACCTGATATTTGGTGTATGAGTCTACCTACAAGACTTTTGAATGAAGTATGACTTTCGTTAGGGTCCATCGATTTTTGACGAAGTTATTGGCCTTGGACTTTATGGGCCTTGGACTTTGACAAAGAAACATGCCGGTTCAAAGTAATGAAGTATTTTCCATATCACCTCTCTTATTGCTACCAACATTATTTGTTTTTCACAAAGTATAAACGTCAGCAAGATTCAGCCCTACGACCTCCTGTATCGTATGCTTCCATTCGCTGCTTCTCTTTTCTTGGCCAATCAAAAAAGTTGACGTAACAGTGCCGCTATTAAA
>NC_068359.1:40142246-40239746 GCF_020536995.1 Dreissena polymorpha | reverse complement strand
TTTCAATGAATGTACATATATCAATATAACGTGAGTGGACTTAAATGAAAAAAATCATCTCATTTTGTTGAAGATAGTAGATCCTATAAAATGTCACAGTTGCAATAGACCTGCCAGTTATGGAGTGTTCATCCATCATAGTTTATAAGGAAAGGTCTATCCAAAAGAAGTCCTTGAATTGTGTATGACCTTCATTCTCATGAAACAATTGGCTGAATGAATCAATTATGAAATGCTGTTTGTGCACTTCCTGAAAGGTATATGTTGGCTTCTTGATTTCTTATTCAAAGCTTACAGTTTCAACATGGAAAGGCCGACTTTATATTCCCAAAAATGTAATACTGGCCAGGTTTCCAATAGCTCCAAAAACAATCCAAATTTAAATAAAAAAATTTAAGTATTTTTTTTTTTTAAATTAGGTTATGTCACGTTTAAATTATGCTTTGAACTTAAACTTGGTGTTTAATTACTGTGGAAAGAACGGGATGCTACAGCAACGGGTTTCATCGCAAAAAATGTTCACATAATCAAAAGTGATTATATTGTCAGCATGATGTGAACACTTTCCACATTTTGTACATACATCATCCTATACTCCCATATAGAATCGGATGTTCAGCATTTTATTAATCTCAGTGCGTCACTTACTTAAAGAGGCTTTGACAGAAATTTGTAAATCACTTTCTGACTGCATGGTATTTAAGGAAGAAATCAAATTTCCCTGTCCATTCATATATCAATTATTATGACGCACAAAATAATTGAAAGAGGCGAATACACGTATAATGATGCTTTATGTATAAGCGTTTAGCAGCCAGAAAGCATAGAAATTAAATCACCGTCGACACTAAAATTGGCCTCATTCAATCTTTTATGCATTACTTGAAAACATGTTTTTGTGGCAAGTGTTTTCGGATTATTAGCGACATTTCAAGTAAACAGAAAAACAAAAAAGATCATGCCCCATACTTTCTGTGTAGACATCAAATAGAACACCCGTTGTTCATGATGTCACCTCAGTTTTTAATAAAAATTGTTTCCGTAAAACACTTAATTACGATTGTAGGAATTGCAACAATAAATAGTAGTTTAAATTCAACATTTTTAACATGCAAACACAAGTTTGAAGACATATATATGAAGATGAAAAGTCTTATAAGGCAACTTTTTAAAGCTCAGTAGGTCTTGTAAAATGTGAAAGAATAGTGGACCCCCTCTTTTTTACAGGACGAATCTGTCACTGAATATTCATTTCTGGGATTAATGTGCTTTATGGATAAATATTGGTGAATGTCCTAAGCCACATGTCAGTAATATAAATGATTGAATGCTTTAAACTTCAAATGCTAAACCATTCTGTTTTGATGTCATACTGAAGTTAAATTACCTGATTGATTATAACAATTGAAATGGCATGCATGTAACATGTTTTGTGAGTCTGTAAATCCTGGATGCCTTTCAGTTTTACTATATTTGTTAAATTATTATAATTACTAGTTACAACAGTGCAGCTGAAAGATTTGATAGAATGACAACCATCCTTTTATGCATCGATCTTTTTAAGATCTATAAATAAACCATTCTGACCAATAGAAAGATTAATCGGGGAAATCGCGCGGCGAAAACAAGATCTATATCACGCGACATCAGTGGCGCAGTTTTTTTTTATATACACATGAATAATCTTGGAGATATTCATGAGCAAATCTTTGTAATATTTGCAGATTTGATTATCTTATTGAATAGTTCAAACCCGCCTTTGCATACAACTTTATTGTTATTTTATATATGTATATATAATTCAAATGTATTATATTAAAATGTACAAAAGAAAGACATTTTTTATTTTACCGTAAATATTCTCGGAGATATTCATAAGCAAATCGTTGTTACATGTTGTGCCGATGCAGATTTTCTTATTGAAAAGTACATGTTCAACTGTGTCTAAAACTGTATTGTTTCTTTATAAATGCTTCTGATTTACGTATCATTTTAAAGGTAATATAAATATGTACAAGCTAAAAAAACTTTGTGATTGTAACGTGAAAATTCTTGGAGATATTCATAAGCGAATCTTTGTAACATTTGAGGCAGATTGAAAAGTGAATATCCGTCCTTTGCCTAAAACTTCACGGTTTCTTTATAAATACCTCTTATTTATGTATCATTTCAAAGGTTATATAAAAATGTACATAACTTATAAAAAATAATATAACATAAGTAGTCTCGGAGATATTCATTATGTAAATTTTTGTAACATTTCAGAAAAATGCAGATTTGCTTATTGAAAAGTACATATGCGCCTTTGTCTAAAATTGTGTTATTTCTTAATTAATCCTTCTGATTTACATATCATTTTAAAGGTAACATAAACATTTACAATGCTAAGAAAACGTTTTGATTTAAACATGAATAGTCTCGGAGATATGTATAAACCAATGCAGATTTTCTTATGGAAAAGTACGTTTCCACCTTTGCCTAAAAGTGTATTTTGTTTCTTTATAAATACTTATGATTGACGAATCATTTTAAAGGTAATTTTAAAATGTACAAGGCTAAAACACTTTTTGATTTTAATGTGAATAGTCTCTGAGATATAAGCGAATCTTTGTAATATTTCATGCCTATGCAGATTTTCTTATTGAAAAGTTTATATCCACCTTTGCCTATTAAACTTAACTATTTCTGAATTAACATTTCATGTTTGAATATAAATTTAGAGGTAAAATAAAAACCTATAGCTAAAAATAAATTTAGCGATTTTAACTTAAGTACTTTAGAAGATATTTAGTAGAGAAACTCTGAACGCTTTTAGGCCGTGGCACACTGTTTTATTGAAAAGTTCATATCTGCCCTTGCTTTAAACTGTATTTTTTTGTAAAACATGTTTTTTGATCAAGTATTATTTTTAAATGTTCTCTATAGTTCCTTACTGATCTATTTCTGTATTATATTTTCCAAATATGGTGCTCATTTTAGATTAAACTCTAAAACAGAAAACACATATATTGATTTTACCTTTTTTTATTTCGAATAAATAATATTTGAATTGCATTTTTAATACACATCTGCAGTAGAGGGGAAAACGCATTCTCTTCAAAGGAGATCGCATGTCCCAATTGTGGATTAAGAGCATTTACATGCTTGTGACACCACATGCCTGCACATGTTTAGATAAGATTACCACGATAAGATGACACGCCTCACTTTCTCACTTGACTGAAATCTCTGTTGCAGCGATAATGGATGAAAATTCGAAATGACACGATTATTTGTTAATCATGTATCTTTGATCAATCAATAATGCCTCAGTCATTTCGCACTTTATTTTTTTAACAGTTTTATTTTAAATAAGCTACTGTTTTCAAACTACCTCGAAAATGAAAGTTGCCGTGGGCGCATGTCAGATAATGACATTAATGCACAAAATATTAATGAGCATTCAAGTGTTACTGTATAACTCATTGACTGATACCAGAAAATTCTGTCAGCAGTTATGTGTGTGTTGATACGTTAAAGCACATTAAATGTTATAAAAACACACAATAACATACGAAAGATTCTTGTTTTACTATAATATCTGTTTGTATTTAAACCAAAGCAATGTAAAACATTTTATGTCAGAGTAATTTACAAATTGTGTATATTTCAGACTGCGAGAGGAGCTTCAGCACAATGGAAAGGGTAAAGACTGAAAATCGTTCACGTCTGAAGTCTGTTGTCTTCAAGGCTCTGATGATTGTCAGCATAGAAGAACCTGACATGAAGAAAGTGGACTTCGGAAGAATGGTGGATGCCTGGCACCAGGATAAGCCACGGAGAACAGCTTTTTTAAGTTGACATTGTATATTTGTATACTTTTGGTAAAATATGTAATTGTATTGTTGGTGTTTTGAATTGAGGACAAAAAAAAGATAAAAATGAATACATAATGAAAATGATGTGTTTTATAGCTACAAATTAGTGTAGATTTTAATTTAGAACATAAACAAATAATCAACTTTACCCTATCCGTACCAATGCCCTTCCAAGCTGTCTTGCCACTGTGCCTGACCAAACTTCTGGGGAAATGCCTGCATTATTATGATTGTTTTTTTGATAAGAAATAAAAATGTTAATATATTTTGAGGTCAAAAGGTCAAAACTATAGGTCATATGGGCTTGTAACATGAAAATAGCTTACACACAATACCTAGACAATTTGCATGAGATTTTGGTTAGTCTTGACAAAGGATGATCACTATTTATTCTCATATCAAGAGAGCCAAGGTCAAGGTCATTCACTGCAAAATGTGGGGGGAAGCATAAATGTTTAACAAACATCTCTTTTTTTTATAATTTTGATGTGTGTCTTATTGAATTTTCACTGCCTTGAAGCCAATCTCAGGCGTCATGGCTTGAATTGAAATTATAAGCCAGAATAAGGTTTCCAAATCAATACATAACTGTGTTTTTTGTAAAAAGTCAAATTATATCTCAGAGTAGATTTTCCAATAAGATCACATTTCTGAGTAACCAAGGCTAATCTTGCTTCTAAGAGAATGGCCATTTTTCACGCTTGTGAGAGGCTTGTTTCACAAATTTTCAAGTTTGTAATAATTTTTTTTCACTTTAAAAAGTTTGCGACGTATTTTTTACAATTTTGAGTCAATGGCTGCTTCACAGCAAAAAAAAGCTCTGGTAACTGCAACTTTGCTTTTAACTTGGCACAGTGCAAATATCTATCTGTCAAAGTTATAATCAAAAGTTCAAAGGCGTCTGCCACTATTTCGCTGGTATGTAGAGCAAATAAACTACAGCAATAATATACATTAGCATGGGAAAAACGAAAGTTTGTCCAAGTGATCAATATAGGTTTCATCTGTTCTTGATTGATATCCAATTAGTTCTGCGTCTACCCGCCAACCAGCTCATTGCTGACAATCTTTGTTGACTGCAGTAGGCAACTTGTATGTATTCTGGTGGGGAATGTTGACAAAGCAGTAATAATAATTCCTCTTTTGAGCAAACACTTGGGCCAAAAGCAAACACTTGCGCCAAAATTAAATTCATGTATTCTTATCCATGATTATATCTCAGGTTTGCATACATACTTTGTCTCTATTTTGGCTGTGTTTCATTGTAAATGTTAGTCCCTGTATAAATGATTGAATATTGTTGAAATAATATATAACATATTTTGTTGAAATATTCCACTTGTGTCCCTTTATTATGTATTCGAAAATGTTTTATGTTGTGTTTCGTTTTTTTGCCAATCAAAGACGGATTTGGAATTGATAATGCATCAAGGATTTGAAAGACTTCAGTAGTAATTGGTCTGACCAGTTTCTTTAAAATAAATGCACTGAATTTTGAGACAAGCCGGTGATTGATTTATTTAATACACCGTTTTACGGCACTTAAGCTTTGTAGATGACTGAACCTCCTGACAAGCATTGATTATAAACAACAACAACAACATTCAAATAGATTTAGTTTAGTTTAAACCTATTTATTTTAGCTCGATTGCATTGAAAGCTGCAGGCTAATTGAAACGCTCCTGAGTCAGTTTCCTTGGCATAAAACCAGTACTATGTGTCTAAGAGGGAGATCTAAAGAAAATGGGGATCATTCGAGACCCATTGGTCGCTAGGCAGACATCTTATCAAATACACCACGGCAACCTCTGGCAACCAAATCATTTTGATTTGGTGTATGTTCATCGACGTATTTTTTGTTGTGTTAACAGTATATAACTTTTTTTACAAATGACATACTTTTAAATGGAACTATGCTTTCAGACTTCCAGGCAATATCATTAAACTTTTGTTGCTTTCCGTGCGTCTGTAATGTTATTGCACAAATGCACACCTGCAATTTGAAATGCGAAATAATTTAAAAATATTGAATTTGTAATCTATGTTGTAGACTTGATATATTTGTTCACTGGTGTTCAGATTTGAGGATAACTTTGAATTTGAACACAAATTGTTAAAGAAATAATGAAACCATACGGAAAAGTGTTGTCAATGTGCTTATAAATATAGAAATCATGTTGCATGAAATCTTTATATCTTTGCCATAATGACCTCACACAACTTGTTGCACTCAAATTCCATCGTGATGCCGTGATGGTTTGTCATATCAACTGTCTCTGTATTGTCTTTACTTTACTGGTTCTTTGTTTTAGCCTATTGATCAGGCTGTTATTATTACTTTCTCAGGAAACCATAAATTTACAAACCAGAAACAAGCTCCTTGCCAGAGGATATTCAACTTCCTGTTTATTGTGTATAAAGACGTATAATGAAAGTATTATCCTATAAACAAGGTTTTTTCTGGTTGACGTCACTTGTTCTGTCAGAGCATACTATTAATATGTAGTTGAGGTGAGAAACAAGTAAGAATAATTATTGAAAGATGGTTACATCAACAACGATTAATTTACTGATTTAAAGCAAGATTATACCATTTTGTCAAATATTTATGAATTTATATAAAATGTGTAAAAAACTTATTAAACATATATTTCAATATAAATTAAATTAAAAGTTGAGAAGACCATGTGTCGAAAAATGTGTAATAAGCCAGATATTTAATTCTGAAATCGAAAATGTCTGTACAGTCGAAATCGCCAGTATGTAAATCATGCATGTACGATGTGAATCTAAATTTAGTTTAACGGTTTATTTAAATTCCTGCAACGATATCTATTCATACGACACACAAACACTTACTCTGATCTTAATAAAAAGACGAATGCTTCGGTTATTGTAGGAAAATATGTACGAAATATCTTCGTCACAATCGGCACGGGGCGCTAATTTGTCTTTGCTGCATTTTATGAAATTCGTCTTCAATGTATAATTTTGCTTGCCTATTTTGTGTTATTGTAACATATTTTTATCAATATATAACAATTTAACACATATGAAAATCGTATAATCTCGCTTTAAAGTTATTTAAATCCATGTATGAAAAATCCAAACAAACACGGATGGGATGGTTGATCTTGAAAGTAGTATTTTATCACATGTTGTCTCTAAGTGCACGGTGACTTGTTAAGGGAATAGTCTTGTGTTGTAGTTGTATGGCTGTTACTTAATTAACAGGTTAAGTTGTACAATAAAATAAAAATATTATAATATAAATATATTTTACAAGACTTTCAATTCAATAAGACTAGGCAATAAAATAAAGAAGGAATAAATGTGTGTGTGTTTTATAATCTTTACTTGTTTAATTCAGAAGTGGGTTCATTTAAACATCAATAACTTTCCTGAACAGGTACAGGTACCTAGCTGGACATTACAGAAGTAAAAGTACAGTATAAGTACACTTATAAGTCAATATAAGTTTAATTTTCATCATGCAAAACGTGCCATTAGGAAAAAGTTAGTTTCAGCACATGTTTTATTGTTCGTTTACATTTATGTTTTTCCTATGCTTTTATTTCCCTTCCTCGAAAGTTTTTGTTTCTGTCAGTGCAATTAGCCCATAAATTATGATTCCGTCTGCAGTAAAAATATTTGAAGATTTGGGATTCTTATGCATACAAAGTTAACCCATAAGCTATTTAAGATAGAATATTTTGATGTGCATCAGAACAAACGTTATAAAATTCACGCGGTGTAGATATTGAAGTGCACAATAATATTCTGGTTCTTCCTGCTTAAAACGTAACAAGTAGAACTCACTAATATGTGAAGTTGGAATGAGGCATCAATCTTTGAATAAATTATAAACTGTTTCAACAAGGAAATGGACGTTTATTTCTAAGGAGATGATCATTATTTTAATAGGCAACATGCAATACAAGTTCTTTCTAACCAAAATTTTGGTATACAAAATTCAACTTTTCAATAAATTACTATTTAATGTTAGCAATAGATTGTGTTGATATCAAATATAAATATATATTGGGACAGATCTTTAAAAAGTAAATATTTAAAAAAAACATTTTTATTTTTTCATATTGCGCTGTAGTCGACTGTACTTATCAAAACCATTATTGTTCTTATACTTCGCACTTTTCGTTCTAATTTGCAATACTATTCGGAATTTTCTCCGAAAATGGGCATTACATAGAGGATACGAGAAAGGATTAAGCGTTGAGTTCAAGTATGCAATCCATGTCATGACTAACAAAAGTCCTTGGTCAATGCAGCCATCACAGAATTCCACGACAAGAAAGATAATAAAATAGCGCAGAAAACATAAAGTAAATACGCCCATTATCACTCCTAGCGGCCATGCTGCTTTGATCTCCTTTCTTAGGGCAGAGCTTTGCTTCATGTTTCTGATTTTGTTTTTTATATTTAACATGCTGTTTGATTGTGAATGTCACCGAATGCGCTCGTCCCTAAAAACGAAAGCGTTCCGTTGCCCAGTCTTCTACCCTGCCGTGGTAACCATGGAATCAATTATGGTCTCTGCATCTCTTATACGTTTTAATCCACTTGTGAGTGTGTAATTGGTTTTTCGCCTGTCCTAATTGCTTGAGCATGAACTGATTTGGGTGCTCATGAGGGACAGGTCCCCAGAGGCATTGCAGTTGTATCGCGCAAGGATAGCACTGGACTTAGCATCTATGACATTTTCATCGTAGACGTACTCAATTTTTCATGTTTCTTTCCCAGGGCGCCTTGTTCTGTACACCGTTTATCTATTTGTTATACGTATGTTCCTTTTTTGCTTATTTCTTTGGCCTCTTCATCAATGTTCGTAAGAACAGATCCCTTCGCCCAGACTATTTCATTGCAGAGTAGGAATGTGAATTTGTAAGCTGGTTTGCAAGGGAATTCTCAGAGAAGCTCAGGACCTTGCTAGTCGGATCCCTGTCTTTGACACCTACACATGCTAGTTGAAGAATTGCAATTATCGAAAGTATCGCTTGCACGGACGAAATTCGAAATAAGACTTCCAGTCAACACTACGTATATTGAGACTTTGTAACGAGACCTTATTCTAATATAGGGACGGCGACCACTACCTCGGGGCCCCTTTTACAATTCCATTGTGTCGTGTCAGATCCGCTTACTCTGTGTTATGTTCCAAATGGCATGCACTAAATTATGATTTTACCTAAATATTCTAACAAATCAATCTTTGCGAAACGAAGTTGGTGGCAATTGTTTTCAATAAATCAAAGGAGGTTCATGATAAATACAAAATCTCTGATAGATGCAACTCTGTATTTAACGTTTGTTTCTTTCCAATGTTTATAAGATTTATATTTATTATTCCTATTTTTCATGAACAGATTTACTGTTTTAATAAACTTCCTTATTTCATAAAAGACCATTTGTGTGTAAAGCTTTTAATACATCAGGTCATTTCTCTATGGGTAATTTAGTGGTATTGAGGCATTCATACATGGTGTCGAAGAAAATTGTCACGTGCTGTCCTTGAATGCCATAAAATTTTACTCGAAGTGACCATTAGCATAAATATTGTGTAGTGGAGATCGGACAAACGAGGATATACGACGGATACTAACATGATAACATAGTATGAAGGGTGAATGATTTTCACGTTTTTGGCGTCAACGGTGAACTTCTACTACCGCCACGCAAGCATATTTGTAACAGAAAACCCTACTGTAAGCCGTGCATGATAGTTATAACTTTAATGTGGAGACACCATGGGTTTGAAAGGTATTTGTGGGCAATTGGCAGATACAAGTGGATCGCATTTTTCCACCTTAATTCTAAAAGTCAGTGCGCACGGTTTATCAGTATGACATAACACGGTCGCACCAGAGAATTTCCTTTTTGTCCAGAGAACTACGCAGGGACCGTTTGTTGTTGTTAACCATACCTGCTTTCTCGGGAATTTAAAAACAAATTTGAAAATCGAAACCATTTAAAATCGTCTCTGACAAAGTGCATTCATTTAGAATTAGTAACAATGGATGTGAGGACATACATAATGTATTTTTTCGTGGTGAGTGTGACATTATTCTTTGAGACCTGTCATTTTTCAATAGTCTTCCTTGCGACAAGTGCTTGAAGGACATTGTCATTGAATGGATTTTGCTGCTAGAGAATCGGTCATGTCGATTGATTTTGTATTTCAATTATCTTGAAGTAGAGATGATACGACACATTTGAATAGCCGTCAAATTAAATGTGATGCCGGAGTGTTAGCTGATCCTGAGATTTAGCAATCTTATACTTTTCTTTCTACTGTAACTCGCTTAAGGTAATCATGCAGATCGGAACTTTAGGCGGCTATAATAATAATAATAATTGAAAAACCGGATTGATGAAACGGATGTAACGCATTATAAACACTGTCAGACAAGAAAATGATACCGTCCAGGGAGTGATTAGATCTAGAATGTCGCCCTTAGCAGCATAGATATTCAGTTAAAAACCTGTCTGAATCTTTCTTTTATTCGCTGTTCCCAGAAAAGCAGAGTGTCGTCAAAAGTCTTTCCAAATAGTCTCGTCAATATTTACTATCTTTCTGTGATTGATGTTATCAGTCTATCAACGTATTATTGTCAACAACGGCCAGTTCTCTTGCAAACGAAAAAACAACAACGAAGAAGTTCCGTTTCACAAATACTCGTACAACACGTTTGTAACACAAAATTACAAACTCTGAATATGTAAGTTATTTGTATCGCAATATGGTAATATTATTTAATATATTGTGCATGACAGATGAAAAGTGTGATTGCGTATGAGGACCAAACTAACATACACACTAGTTCCAATCCATTTCAATTTGAGATGTTCCTGAAGTATTGTATCCTTACACAGTGTTGAGGATATCGACCAACGGTAAAAGTACAAATAGAAGAAATCAAATTTCGACACACATCGCTGATTGTTTCTTTCATAACTATACAATCGGGTTAAATATATTGTAGACTTTTTGATTGAAAGATGTTCCTTTGAAATCTGTTTCAATGAACTAATCAGTTCCGGAGAATTGGTATTTGATAAGCGTTTAAGCGTATGATCGTATGTATAGGGCGTACCTTTCTTCTAGTACATGGTCAACATGGAATCTTGCGCATAACGCAGCTATACCGGTACATGAATACATCATAAATTTGAGTCATATACAAACTAAATTAACCAAGAGAGAATAAACCACATGTGAATAACATGTATGTAAACATTTACGGCGGAAAGCGCACTTAAATGCGGCAAATGAACAGACGCCAATAGAATCTGGACAACGAAAGCAAGATGAAGTTTCCTTACTTTCGTAAACAATATACATGTAAAACGTAGGAATTGGAGTATACTAAAGCCATGGCATATTAACAGAGATGAACAACTACGATAAATGCAGCTTTTTAGTTTGTGTTTTGTGTACAAAAGAGTCACATTATTAAGATCTGACAATATATTGTATGCTATTAAGTTTACGGCGCTATTTATTCGTAACTTGTTTTCGATCGGAAGTATCAATATAAAAAAAACATGCTGGTCGAACCCCTGTCTTTGACAACTACACATGCTAGTTGAAGAATCGCAATTACCGACAGTGCCGCATGCATGAAAGAAATTCGAAATAAGACTTCCGGTCAACACTACGTATATTGAGACTTTGTAACGACATCTTACCCAAATATTAAGACAGATTCCTACGCCCACGAGCCCCGTTTACAATTCCATTGGATCGTGTACGATCCGCTTACACTGTAATATTTATAAAATGGCATACACTTAATTATGATATGGACAAAATACTCGAACAAATCAAATCTATGCGAAACGAAGTCGTTGGTGGTAATTGTTCTGAAAAATCAATGGAAGGTCAAGATAAATACAAAATCTCTGATAGATGAATATAACATCTTAGATCTTTGTATATAACATTTGTATCTTTCCAATGTTTATACGATTTATATTTATTATTCATATTATCCATTCACACAATAACAGTTTTTTGTAATGTCCTTTATTACAATTAAGACAATTTGCGTGTGATGCTTCTTACCAATAAGGTCATTTCCCTATGGCTAATTGAGTGGTCTTGAGGTATTCATGGGTGGTATCGATGTAAGTTGGCATATTTGTTCATTGAATGCATTGGGACTATACTCGAAGTGACTTTTGTATTAATATTGTGTAGTGCAGTTCGGACAAACGATGATATGCGACACATACTAGCACAACAACATAGTATGAAAGTCAAAAGAATTTTACGTTTTAGGGCAATGATGAACGTATATTTTCGGCACGCACGCATACTATTGTTTCAGTTCACTCTTCTAAAAGCCGTGCATGATTATTTTACATTCCATGTGGAGGCATCAAGTTGGAAAGGTATTTATAGGCAAGTTTCAGGTACAAGTGGATCGCAGTTATCCACATTAACTATATAAGTCAGTTCACACGGTTTACCGGTATATCGTAACACGGTCGCGCCAGAGATTATCCTTGTTCGTTCAAAGAACTAGGCAGAGATCGTTGGATTTATTTATTAACCATATTGAACGGCCGGCCTGTCCGGGAATTTATATGCAATTTCACGCTGCTCTTTAAGGCGTCTCGGTGAAAAGCGAAACAATTTTAAAATCGTCTCTGACAAAGTGCATTTAGTTAGAATTAGTAACAATGGATGTCAGAAAATACAAAATCCGTTCAGAGTGTGACATTATTATTCGAGACCTGACATTCTTCAATCGTCTTCTTTGCGACCAGTGATTAAAGGAAATTGTCTTTGAGTGGATTTCGCTGCTAGCGAATTGGTCGTGTCGATTGATTTTACGTATAAATTATCTTGAAGTAGAGATAATACGACAAATTTGAAAGCCATCAAATTCAATTTTATGTCGGATTGTTAACTGATCCTGAGATTGAGCAAATATAATCTAAGTGAAGCAATTCAGAACTGCACAAGTTTGCTTTAATTTGTTTTACATCTAACTTAAGAGAAAGTAAGACTTATTATTTATTTGACGATAAAATTGAATTATTAACTCTACTTACAATGTCAATGATATTAATTATTATTTTCTTTTTACTTACCTCGCTAAATGTAATCACGCAGTTCATAACTTTAAGCAGATATAATAATAATAATGATAATAATAATAATAATAATATTAATAATAGTAATAATAATAATAACAACAACTATACAAATAATAATAATACAAATAATAATAATAATAATAATAATAATACAAATAATAATAATAATAATAATAATAATAATAATAATAATAAAAACAATAATAATAATAATGTTAAGAAAGAATAGTGATAGAGACATTTTATATAAGTATTGTCTTCCTTCATGATCCTAAACACGGATGCAACAGTTAATTGTTTTCTAATTGTCAAACGTATTGGATGCAACAGTTAATTGTTTTCTAATGGTCAAACGTATTATACAAAACCTGGTTAATTCACCATTGGGGAAAAACGGAATGATAAAACGGATGTAAAGCATTACAAACACTGTCGGAAATGGAAATGATACAGTCTAGAGAGTGATTAGTTCAAGAGGGTCGCCCTTAGCAGCATAGATATTCAGTTGAAACATGTCTGCCTTTTTCTTTGTGTTTTACAAGTACGACGTTCCCAGAAAAGCAGAGTGTCGTTAAAAACCTTTTAAATCTGTCTCGTCAATATTTACTATCTTTCTGTGATTGATGTTATCAGTCTGTCAACATATTGTTGTCAACAACTGCCAGTTCTCTTGTAAAAGAAAATAAACAACGAAATTATATGTAAGTTATTTGTAATGCATTATGGTAATATTATTTGATATTGTGCGTGGCAGATGAATGTTGCGATTGCTTATGATGACCAAATTAACACATACAATAGTTCCAATATAAAAAGTGAAACTCAAGCTGCTGGAGTAGTATTGAATCATTATTATAAACAATTAGTAGGTCCTTTATTTAAGGCAAGTGACCGATTGCCAAAACAGTACAAAACAGGACAATTCAGCACAATACAAAACAACATAAACACAAATAAGAATAAAGCTGGGGTCACCGCCTTGGAACGGTCAATGCAAAGCATTGGGGGGTTTAAACCGGTTTTGGAGCGCTCAACCTCACACTTTGCCCAGCAATATTCATAATACATGTACGTGTAAATAAAATTTAACCTCATAGCATTGTAACAGAAATTAAACAATAATAAAAGGGCATTAAAACGCATTCAATTTAATTACCATTTAATTACTCAATGGTATTGAAAATACCTGAGCAACAGAGTTACAACTTTTTGAGGAACAATGGAATGAAACTATGAACAAGTGTCAACTACATTCCTTCTTTATAGAAACAAGATTTAAGAATATAACATCATGAAGTTTATATTTCAGATCATCATCGCACAAATACAGGAAGAAGCAGCAATAATGGGTGTAAAAGTTCCATATTACATTGCTTGGTTGTGTATGTACTGCTAAAAATAAATCAAACAAGACACGCCTGTCACAGAGAAATTAAAAATAAAATTATAAACTCAATGACCTATGCATGAAGATTACAACTTGGAAAGTTGGTCGTATGACGTCACAAAAATCCATGTATCCAGGAACAGAGACAGAGTAATGACGTAATTGACGCGTGAAAACACAATGACGTGAACAAAATCCAGGGGCAGTACTGTAAAGTTAAAATAAAAATATTAATGGGGCGGTACTGAAAAATTAAACTACTAATAAAACAAGTTTAGGTGATTAAATATTAAGAATCAAATGTATAAAAAATAGTAATTCCATTAAAGCGACATTATTGGAATCAAACAGTATATAGGTGTTTTGACAACTGACGACCGAAATGATTTGATGTAAGATGTGTGTCTAAATGTAGTTTTCATGCAGATTTGTGCATATGACACAAAGACACAATTATGCTCAAATGTGAAAAATGCCCATAATATCTAATAATTCCAAATGTTCAACGAAGAAAGATATAGTGAATCAAAACCCATCAAGCACGTGTTTTTAAGTACATCAGCAGCATATCCTTTTGATAAAAACGAGATAATTAAATTGAAAATGTAATATGAACATTTTCTTTAACATATTTTAATTTGCGGACACGCTTCAAAACATCTCCATAAAATGATGGATGGGAAATTCCATTATTTAAATGCCACTTTAAAGAAACATGATATTTTGAAATTAAATCACCATACTTTGAGTGAAATTTAGCGAATTCACTTCTAAGGTTATGATACAAAAAGCCTTGTTTTAGCAATTTCTTTGTAATAAAAGATTACTATCATTAAAATCTTTAATATATGAACATGCTCTGGCATAACGATGGGTGAAAAGTTGGTTCCTTTTTCCTAGTTCCTTTTTCCTGATTCGATTAAGGAATAAGGAACTGTTCCTTATTCCTTATTCACGCGTAACATATGTGTCATAGGGATTAAAAGAACAATAATGCAAACATTTCTGAAGTAAATCAAAACAAAATAACTCGAATACATTTACTTTATGTACGTTACATATTCATAGTTCTTTTTCGCGCTTGCATAAGATTTTTTGTTTAAACCGAACTGATATTTTCTAATTCGAATACTAACTTCACATCAACAAAACCTAAAGCATATACTATTATTTTACATGTATGTGATAAAAAATCAATATTGTACATTTAAACATGTTTGTTTCTATATATAATCCAGTTCCTTATTCGAGGCTGAATAAGGAAAAAGGAACCAGTTCCTTATTCCCTATTCAATCCGAAAAAGGAACTGGCATTTTCTTACTTAAACATAAATGAAATTGAGCCTCAATTAACCACATATAAATGAACATATTATTTATATATTGGTTGTATATGTAAAATTCTAATTGCAATACATGTCTACTAAGTTTTAAGTGATGATTGTCTAGTTCTTTATTCAGTGTGAATAAGGAACCAGTTCCTTATTCCTTATTCAAACCTAATAAGGAACTGGAATTTTCTTTCTATAAATTATAAGTCAAAATAAACCAACGAGACGAATAACTCAACAAAAATTATTGTAAATGAATATCGGGTTTAACAAATAAGGAACTGGAATTTTCATACTAAACAAAGTGTTGAAATGAACAAAAAAAAACAATAAATCAATGAAAGTCATTGTAAATGTAGGTTGGAATCAAAAAACATTAATTGCAGCACATCTCAACTAAGTTTCTTTTAATGATAACATAGTTCATTATTCGGATTGAAACAGGAATAATGGACTGGTTTATTATTCCTTATTCAAATCGAATAAGGAACTGGCATTTTCTCACTAAACAAACTATTAAAATGAGCCAAAGAGACCAATAAATCAATGAAAATCATTGTAAATTTAGGTTGGTTATAAAAAAAACTTAATGGCAGTACATCACTACTGTGTTTCATTTAATGATAACCTTGTTCCTTATTCAGATTGAAAAAGGAAAAAGGATCTGGTTTTAATGTACGTTGGGTATAAAAAACACGCATTGAAATCGCTGTGCATCCTTAATCATATCCCCTTGTAACTGTATAGGTATAAGAACGGAGTGGGATAGCTAAATCATGACTGGGATTCAGCTATCGGAAAGTCTTCTTTAGAAGTTAGGGTCAGAAAAAAATTCATGAACTGTATCAGACATATAAATTAAAACAATCTTACATTAAAAATAGCCAATAA
This sequence comes from Dreissena polymorpha, assembly GCF_020536995.1. Classification (NCBI taxonomy): domain Eukaryota; kingdom Metazoa; phylum Mollusca; class Bivalvia; order Myida; family Dreissenidae; genus Dreissena; species Dreissena polymorpha. The sequence goes on along the minus strand of NC_068359.1, from coordinate 40,223,157 downwards.
TAACAAATATATAGCTGTGCTATTCTAGAATGATCCGAATTTAAATATCCAAAAGTATGGCCCCTGAATAAGGATTTGGCGTAAACTTAGTTCCTATTCGGAAGCCTGTATTTCGGTAAGTCACTTTCGGATATGTTATATTTAAGATGAAGTTTGGGTCATTTAAGCATGATTATGTTATATGGACATAATCTGTCACATTTCTTTTTGTATTCTATGTCACTATACACGCTGAAAACAAGTATTATGAAGAAGATAATTAGGAAATGGTATTGCCTTTCTCAAACATAAATTAGAATTAACCAAATGATATAAAATGTCGATAAAAATCATGGTATATGTAGGTTCCAAGTTAAATATATTTATTGCAATATAGTTCTACCTAGTACTATTTAATAATGACACAGTTCCTTATTCAGAGCGAATAAGAAATAAGGAACTGGTTTATTATTCCTTATTCAAATCGAATAAGGAACTGGCTTTTTTATACTAAACAAACTATTAAAATGAACCAAAGAGAGCATTAAATCAATGAAAATCATTGTAAATTTAGGTTGGGTATCAAAAACATTAATTGCAGTACATCACTACTATTGTTTATTTAATGATTACCTTGTTCCGTATTCGGATTTAAAATGGAATAAGGAACTGGTTCCTTATTCCTTATTCAAATCGAATAAGGAACTGGCATTTTCATACTAAACAAACTATTAAAATGGACCATAGAGACCAATAAATCAATGAAAATCATTGAAAATTCAGGTTGGGTATCAAAATCATTAATTGCAGTACATCTCTACTATGTTTCATTTATTGATAATTAAGATTCTTATTCGGATTGAATAAGGAATTGGCATTTTCATACTTAACAAAATATTAAAATGAGCCAAAGAGATCAATAAATCAACTAAAGCAATGTAAATGTATATTTGTTATCAAAAAACTTTAATTGCAGCACATCTCTATTAAGTTTCATTTAATGATAGCCTAGTTCCTTATTCGGATTGTATTCGAGACCAGCTAATCAATGGAAATCATAGTTAATGTATGTTGGGTATAAACAAAATTAATTGCAGTACATCTCTACTATGTTTCATTTAATGATAATCTAGTTCCTTATTCGGATTGAAATTCAAATCGAATAAAGAACTGCCATTTTCTTACACGCACGCACACATAAAATGAACCAAAGAGACCAATATATCAATGAAAATCATTTTAAACGTAGGTTGGGTATTAAAAATATGTATTGCAGTACATTTCTAAATAGTTTTTTTTCGTCATGATAACCAGTTTTTTTGTGGAAAAAAAGTAACCAGGTGCACTATCTTCAGAACAAAAAGGACTGGTTACAACCAAGATAAGCGCTTTGTTTTCGTTTATCACGACCTTTAATCTGGTGGCAATGTCGAAGATCGCCGGATGTACCGTTGGCATCCAAGATGAAGAAGACGCGTTTTCGGAGATAGAAAATATATTTAAATATAAGCACTCAAGTAAAGCTGGCATACGCATTTGTTTTTTTTTAATTAAAAAACAAAATACGGAGGAATCTCTATGAAACTTTCCAGAGTCCTGTGAGTCGCTGATTCCGATGCAGTCTCGCCTTAATGGTGACGTCAGTAACGTCGCAATGACGAGAACGCTCTCCGAAATATTCCACCAGCATTCGGTACGAATAAAGTCAGAACAGTTACGATAAGATCGGCGAGGGATTGTTTTCCACAGAAGCCATCACCGTTTTGTAGACCCCACATTCAATAGTCGTTCTCTGAGATTAAAAGTTGCCGGATATACCGTTTGTCTAAATGAATGAGAAAACGCGCTTTCGCACTTAAACAAATCTATGAAGAAAACACACTTTTACAGCTATTATGCGCGCATGTGTTTAAATAGTAAAATAAAATAATAAGGCTTCTCGATTAAACTTTAAAATCGTCTTGAGAAACTATACCGCTGCTTCCGTTGCAGTATTGCTTTCATGTTGACGCATTGCAATCGCTTTGCATCTTTAAAAATATCCCTTTGTAGCTGTTTATGTATAAGAACGGAATAAAATAGCTAAAACATTACTAGTATTCAGCTATCGGATAGTCTTCTACAGAAGATAGGGTCAGAAAAAACTTCAAGAACTGTATCAGAGATATAAATTAAAAAAATCTTACATTAAAAATAGCCAATAATTACAAAATATATGGCTGCGCTATTCTAGAATGATCCGAATTTAAATATCTGAAATTATGGCCTCTGAATAAGGAATTGGCGTAAAGTAAGTTCCTTATTCAGAAGCCAGGATTTCGGACACTCACTTTCAGATATGTTCTATTTAAAATGTAGTGTGGGTTATTTAAGCTTGATTATGTTCTATGGAAATGTTCTTTAACATTTCTACTGTATATTATAATTTGCAATAAAGTATTATGAAGACGATAGTAAGAGACTGGCTTTTTCATAATCAAACATAAATACAGTAACCCAACATTAATGAACGTCAATGTTAATCATGGTATATGTAAGTTGGATGAATTTTTTTTTATTGCCGTACAATTCTACTTTGTTTATTAAAATGATAACCCAGTTCCCGTTTTTTGCTTCTAAATAATGCAAAAGTCACCAGTTGCTATAGCTTTGGAAAAATACTGGTAGGCCTGGAAAAGCGCGATTTCTTCGCTTCCCGTGACCTTTTTCGCGCGCCAATGTTGTAAGTTGCTGGACATACCGTTTGCATCCATGTTCGAGAACACGCGTTTCCATTTATAGAACATCTGTTTAAATGCAAACACTCAATTACGGATTGTTTACGCATTTTTTTAATGAAACTTTCCAGTCTAATAGAGGCACCCGGGTCGCTGCTTATGGTGCAGTCTCGCCTTGATGGTGACGCCAATCACGTCTTACTGTCGGCAACGTTGTCCTAAATATATCTGATGGTCCTCTAATATATCGTTGGTCTGAACGAGCGAGAGATATTAATTAACATTCAAAGGGTTAACACAGTCAATTACACATTTTTTTAAAGCCAGTACCTAATTCTACTGTAGCATAAATGTGAAATTCAGTCCTCCTTGTTTGTTTGATTTTTAAATTGCACACCTCTTTTTTTCTACCTTGTCCCCATGACATACTTAGTCGAGGGAACGACTAACTAACTCGTGGAAACGAGTGAGCTTTGTCGTGGTCACGACTTACTAAGTCGAGGGAGCGAGATTGAAAAAAATAGCAGTGCAAAACTGAATAAAGCAGGAGTGCTATTCGGTGCAGTAAATAAAGGAGAAATGCATGAAGCAAAAGAGGAGAACATTTTATCTAACTCTAGGTGTGCGTGTGTGTAAGAAAATGGCAGTTCCTTATTCGATTGGAATATGGCATAAGGAACCAGTTTCTTATTCACACTGAAAAAGAAAATGTGTTATTATTAAATAAAACTAGGTAGAAATATATTGTTCTTCATATGTGTAACTACGAACCAACACATAACATGATTTTCATTGACATTTAATGTCCTTTGGTTAATGGTCATTTTTGTTTTAGTAAGGCAATACCATTTCCATTTTATCGTCTTCATACTAATTGTGTTCAGGTCTTTTTGGTTCATTTTAATAATTTGTTAAGTATGACAGTTCCTTATTCGATTTGAATAAGGAATAAGAAACCAGTTCCTTATTCCTTTTTCAATCCGAATAAGGAACTAGGTTATAATTAAATGAAACATAGAAGAGATGTACTGTAATTAATGTTTTTGTATACTCAACCTACATTAACAATGATTGTCATTGATTAATTGGTCTCTTTGGTTCATTTTAATAGTTTGTTAAGTATGAACATACCAGTTCCTTATCCGATTTGAATAAGGAAAAAGGAACCAGATCCTTATATCGTCTTCATATTAATTGTTTTCAGGTCTCTTTGGTTCATTTTAATAGTTTATTTATTTGGTTAATTTTAATTTATGAATGAGAAAGTCAATACCATTTCCTAATTATCCTCTTAATAATACTTGTTTTCAGCATGTATAGTGACGTAGACTATAAAAAAATGTGACAGAATACGTCCATATAAAATAATCATGCTTAAATAACCCACACTACATCTTCAATATTACATATCCGAACGTGATTTTCCGAAATACAGGCTTCCGAATAAGGAACTTACTTTACGCCAATTCCTTATTCAGAGGCCATAATTTCGGATGTTTAAATTCGGATAATTATAGAATAGCACAGCTATATATTCATTAATATTGGCTATTTTCAATGTAAGAGTTTTTAATTTGTATGTCTGATACAGTTCTTGAATTTTTTTCTGACCCTTACTTCTAGAGAAGACTTTCCGATAGCTGAATACCAGTCATGATTTAGCTATCACATTCCGTTTGTATACCCATACAGTTACATGGGGATATGATTAAGGATCAAAGCGATTTGAATGCGTCAACCAGTTCCTTATTCATTTTTCAATACGAACAAGGAACAACGTTATCATTAAATGAAACTTATTAAAGATGTAATGCAAATAATGTTTTTTATACCCGACCTACATTGAAAATGATTTTTATTGATTTATTGGTCTCTTTGGTTCATTTTAATAGTTTGTTTAGTAGGGAAATGCCAGTTCCTTATTCGATTTGAATAAGGAACAAGGAACCAGTTCCTTATTCCTTATTCAAACCGAATAAGGAACTATGTTATTATTAAATAAAACAAAGTAGAAATGTACTGCAATTACTATTTGTTACACCCGACATATATTTACAATAATTTTCGTTGAGATATTCGTCTCGTTGGTTCATTTTGACTTTTAATTTATAAAAGAAAATTCCAGTGCCTTATTCGATTTGAATAAGGAATAAGGAACCAGTTCCGTATTCCTTATTCACACTAAATAAGAAACTGGATAATCATCACATTAAACTTAGTAGAAATATATTGCAATTAGAATTTTACATATACAACCAATATATAAATAATAATCATTGATATGTGGTTAATTTTGGATCAGTTTCATTGATGTTCAAGTAAGAAAATGCCAGTTCCTTATTCGGCTTGAATAAGGAATAAGGAACGGGTTCCTTTTCCTTATTCTGCCTCGAATAAGGAACTGGATTCTAAATAAAAACAAACATATTTAAATGAACAAGATTGATTTTTTTTATCACATACATGTAAGATAATAGTATATGCTTTATGTTTTGTTGATGTGAAGTTAATATTCGAATTAGAAAACATCGGTTCGGGTTAAACAAGAAATCCTATGCTAACGCGAAGAAGAAACATGAATATGTAACGTAAAACGTAAAGTAAATGTAATCGAGTTATTTTGTTTTGATTTACTTCAGAAATGTTTGCATTATTGTTTTCTAAACCCTATAACACATATGTTACGCGTGAATAAGGAATAAGGAACAGTTCCTTATTCCTTATTCGAATAAGGAATAAGGAACTAGGAAAAAGGAACTAACTTATCACCCATGGCATAGCGTACCAACTGTGAAATGTAAATACCATAGTAACCATAGTTGCCATCTAGGAACGGAAAATTCACAATTTCAAAGTTAAAGTCGTCCCGTTTGTCGTATAAACTAGTTTGAATCATATTATTATTAATAGTAAGATGTAAGTCTAAATACGCAGCGTCTGTATTGGATTGACACGATCTTTTTAAGACTAGTTCGTTAGGGTAGATTTTATGAATATATTGTTCAAATAATGGATTATCTAAATTAAGTATGTCATCAATGAACCTACTAGTAAGGTTAAAACATTGAATCAAATCTACTTTTTAGTTTTAGATAATTCGCTTTCATAACAATCTAAAAAAGATCAGCTATAAGTGGGGCACAATAAGTACCTGTAGGTACACCAATAATTTGTTTAAATATTTTACCATTACATTCAACAAACAAGTTATCCAGAAGAAAAGTAAGTGCTGCACAAAAGTCAAGACCAGTCCAAATGATGTAATAATCTAATATCTGATTAGTAAAAAAAGCTGTTTTAGTGTTTAAAACTAGATATTAACAATTCTCTCTAGCAAAAGTTGTTTTTCAATCAAAGAAACAAGTTTGGATTTTATTAAAGCGTGAGGAAGCGTTGTATAAAGTGTAGAAAAATCATACAAGTCTATTTCAATTTAAGATGTTCCTGGAAGATTTCATTCTACACAGAGATGAGGAAATCGACCAACTGTAAAAGGAGAAATAATAGAAATCAAATTTAGACACACATCGCTGACTGTTTCTTTCACGGGTGACGTGCCTTTGGAATCTGTTCAAATGTACGAATCAGTTCCAGAGAATTGGTATCTGATAAGCGTTTAAGCGTAACATAGTATTTATAGGGCGTAGCTTTCTTCTAGTACATGGCAAACATGGAATCTCGAATATAACGCAGCTATACCGGTACATGCATACAACATACATTTATTTGAGTCGTACGCAACAAATTAAATTAAGCAAGAAAATGAAAAAAACAAAATGTGCATAACATAGAGGATATTTGTTGGATTCGGTGGATTATCGATTTTAATGCATGAGTGATCATAGAAAATAATATTTTCACGAGTTGCGCAGCCACGAGTGAAAATATATATTTTCTATGATCACGAGTGAACTAAAATCGATATTCCACTGAATCCAACAAATTTTCTTTTTATTTTATGCTTTTTTTTTCACAGTTTATATACATTGTTAAAGAGTTTAACTAAAGAATTTCGCTGAAATAATGACGTCATTTCGTAAAAAATGACGTCATTTTACAGTAAACAGTGAAAATTATCGATTATTTTCACTGTTAATTTTCACTGTTTGAAACAGTGAAATTATCAATTTTATTTCACTGATATTTCTGATATAAACCACCGGAAAGCATAAAATAAATGTATGTAAACATTTACAGTGGAAAGCGCAATTTAATGCGGAAATTGCACAGACGCCGATAGAATCTGCATGACGAAAGCTAGAATTAGTTGTGTTACTATCCAAAATAATATACATGTATAAAGTAATTATTGGAGTATACAAAAGCCATGTCATACTTACAGAGATGAACAGCTATGATAAATGCAGCTTTTCAGTTTGTATTGTGTGTACAAAAGAGTTGCAACATTAAGATTTGACAACATATTATGTGTTATTAAATTTACAGCGCTTGTCTTTCGTAACTTGTTCCAGGGAGCGTTCGTCTTTTACATATCGCACGTCTGTTTAAATTAAACTAAAGATTCCATAGGAAGTATCAATCAATAGAAACCTTGCTCAATTTAAGTTACCGCATTTTCTTCACTATATCAATTATCATGAATAAGAGATACGGAGAAACAATTTAATACCCATTTCATTTTATACGCTCGAGCGTTACAATTTAAATGATACAGGTTGTGGACAAATTCAGTCAGTGTCGACGTAAATTAGCCTTATAAATGTTTCCCGCCGCAATATTTCAGTATCGAAGTATTTGTCATAAGCATTAATCTGGCGAATGTTTTTATGGCAAATTACTCGCGAACAGTGTTCGTCCATTAGATTTTGCAGCATTTTCTCAACATTTTTATGTTGCTAAAGCCATCTTAAGAACAAGCAATACAATCGTTATTAGAGACGCTATACTTTAGCTCATTGACATTGATAATAATTGTCAACACAGCTTTCGGTTTCCGTAAGTTGCATTCAGTTGCATCTATTGTTAAATATAGCAAAGAAGGAAATTACTCAAACTTGTCTTACCAGCTAAAACATTGTCATAATATTGATGTATAATCTTATATATCGTATCTTGATATGCGTTGAGTGTGTGCTCAAAAGTATAACTGCTTGAATAATATCGGAAAAAAGTATCCCACCCCCTGGGATCCATATCACAACTCAAGGCTATTAGACTGAAAAACCTCAGTCAGTAGCTGTGAGCTGAACATTGCTGTACTGATTGGTGACAGTATTAAGGAAGAATGAAATGGCTTCACTTTCCAACAAATACATTGCACACTGAAAAAAAACAAAAAAATACATAACAGCGTTTTTCAATAATATTTTTTTAAGGCCTGCAGCATGTGTCAATTTGAAGACATAAATCGAACAAACAGGGGCTTCTGCTAGTCTTCATGCAGTCTTGTATGAGGATAATGCATAATAAAATAAATGGTTAAGTGACATATTTATGTGCCATGAACAGGAACAAAATGTCATTATGATCATTTAAAATGTGTGTTCTCATTGTGTTCTGGTTCCATTTACAGGCTTAAGATGAATGTTAGATGTGCTTTTGTGATGTTTAAGGCTAAGTTAAAATTGAGGTCAAGTTGAGAAAAGAATTAGGTCATCAGGTTTCCTGTTAGAAAATCTTGGTCTCACTGTAGAAGCAGAAGCCATATTTCTGACTCAATCTCGATGAAACTTTTAAACAATTTAAGGTTTGGAGCTCTCTGAAACTGTATAAACTCACCACCCACCATCCCCCAAGCTTTGCATTGATTATTCCAAGGCTGTTATGCAGTTATATTATTTCCTCATGTTTGATGCGTACTGCTGTGTTGTGTCTAATGCGTATGTGCTGTGTCACACCTTTTTGCTTTTTGTTCCTGGTATTACATAAACAGCAACGTACAAAAATAAGATTTACCTGTTGCTAGTGCAGCTCAAGTTTGATTACATTTGTTTAAATTGACACTGTATGGGCCAAGTTAAAAGTTGGGTTAAGTAGGGTCAAAATTAATGTCATCCGGTCAAAATTAAGAAAACTTACTTTTGCAGCCACATTAATGGTTCATTCTAAGTTTGTTTGTTTTTTGAAAATATCTAAGCCAAGTCTGAATTTTGATTAGTTGTGTCAAAAATATATTATACAGATCAAATCTTAGAAAAAAACTAAATAACACATTTAATGCCTCATTTTTGACCTAATTGAATTCAAAGCAAGTAGGTAAATGTCAAAAGTAGGTCAATTTCAAGGTAAACATTAGGTCAGTTGATGTGGATGTGTAGACAATGTTCAAAAACACAATAGATTCAAGTATCAAAGCTTCGTTTCAAGCGGTATTTATGTTATTCGAAACGTGATAAACACGAATTTGGGCTTTTGAATTAGTTTAAGTCCCAAAGTAGGTCAATTTCAAGTTCTAAATAAGGTCAGGCGAGTTGGGTATTTTAAGAGAGTTAATAGATTACATCTATGCAAGTATCAAAGATTTGTAAAAAGAATTACTGATATAATACTTAATTAAACATGTTTGGCCATTATCGTACGAAATGAAAAAGAACAGACGAAGGGACAAGGAAATCACTTCATGTTTATCTGCATATACTGGTCCTGTGGACATAAAAGCATTTCGAACATTAATCTAATAAGAAATAATAAACATATTTGAGTTTCCAAAGAAAATAAACGAACAAATTCTGAGTTCTCAGCTCAATACATGTTTTTATAGCCTGGAGGTACAGTTTTATCACCTTCAATTGAATAAGGCAGAATGATTCTATTTAAATCCGCTCACTTTAAAAGCTGGCAAAATTACAAAGAATGAACTGGTAAAAACGGCAGACGCACCCACAAGCATCTCTTAATATCCAAGAAAGAGCTGTTCCACAATACTATGGTGTTTGCTTTCATAGGACATACTTTTTGTATTTTCATTATCTTGGGTGGTCTATTCTGAAACATGACATCTCCTTATATCGAACACTTGTGATTGTGTGTGTGGGGGGGGCGGGGGGGAGGGTTGGCGAAACAGTAAAACCCAGATTTTCAACTGAGCTGACAGTTGAAAGCGTCCAATAAAAATTGAATTAAACATCCAACGAGTAGGCCTGACTGAAAGCATGGAATTGTTGTGTTTGTTACAAAATACCCCCCAAAAAAATTTAAAAAAAAACATGCACTTTACGAAAAAAAACTACCACCATGTTCTTTTACATGCAATTTATTTGACTTTCTAGTTGGTGAGGTATAAAGTAAACACAATTCCAATTCTGCATGGGCTTTTATGAAAAGAGATACAGCAGTGCGTTTATCAACGGTGTTAACTGCGTGTACAGCGTGAAACAAATTAATCTCTACTATAAAGAATCAAAGAGCTGAAGGCACTAAAGTTCTTGGCTATTGCATAATCTTAGACGCAACTCAGTTTTCAAAATGATATTATAGCTGTTTATATCGCAAGTTTGAAATGAACACAACCCATTCAAATCTATAAAGAGAGTGTCTTAAAGCACAGGTGGAGATGTTTATCCTCATATTTATTTTATAGAGATAACTTAGACAAAATAACAACAATATGTCTCTTTTTTTCGGAATTGGTTGCTGCACTGGCAACCATCTTTAGAATTTTGGTTGCCTTTCTAAAAAAATAACAAGCCTATAATCATGTACATGTTGTGTTATGTGTATTTAATACTTTATCTATTTTATTTAAATTATTGAGCAACAATTTTACCCACTTGACAGACTTTTAATGCATCATGTCTTGTTGTGAGCCGGAATTGAATCATGTGCTAGGCCTAATTGATCCACAGTCGCCATTTTAGTATTCATTGTTTAATTGGATTGAGTTGTTCAAGCTTTGAAAAAGCTAGTTCCCCGGTTTTTTTGCCCAACTGAAACCAACTTTTGAAATTGAGTTTCCTGGGCCTAAATCTACTGGCCCCAGGGTTACAGGCAACCACTTAGCCTGTACGTTATTCATGATGTACGATCTGACAGTGTATTTTTTTCATATTACGATGATTGCTTATACATATAAAGCATAAAAGTCATCTCTCATTGTATGAGCAAGGATGGCCGAGTGGTCTAAATGATAGACTTTTATTCCAGGGGTCAGTGGTTTGAGCCCAGTTGAGGGTAACTTTTTTTGTTTCTTTAATTTTATTCTTGATGTTTTTTTAAAAGAGCTTGTAAGATCTAATGTTTACATTTATCAATATTAAGCATTTAATGACAAACTGTGAAAAGGTCCCTTTTAGATGTTAACTAAAAAATGCCACAAGGTAAACATTTAGAACTCATTGGTTGTTTATCTGATTTAAAAGTGAGTGTGTTTATTTGCCTTGTCAGCGCGATTACTTTGAAGTTATTATCAATTTGATCTTTCTGTTTCAAATCATTAATAAAAAAGATAATTTAAGCTTCAGTTTGGGGAAACAGGGCTTAATACATATGCACTAATTGTAACCCCAGTGCCAGAGATTCTCTTTAAACTAAAAACACCATAAAATCAGAAAGTGTCATCCTTGATTAGCTTGTGCGCATTGCACAGGCTAATATGTGTGCACATGCTAAACTTATTTGGCATGCATTAAGCCCCGTTTTCCTTGAAAGCAGCCAATATGTACAGATTTCAATGATAAACTGGCCATTGTTGTCACACAAGCTGTTAAACACTAGACTAGCCTATGTCGTCGCACAAGCTGTTAAACACTATTGATTACATACACGCTGTCTGCAGTGTACCAGTGGTGAAGTATAAACCGGCAGTGGTTATCGTTCCTAGCGAAGTTAAGAGCAGACTGACTTGCAAAACTCCCTCTACATTAGTTGCTCGCTAACAAAACAGAAAGTTTTTTCATATAACTTGATCAAGTCCAGATCATCATTATATATTCTTTTCAGCATCATATGATGCGCTTGAAAGGAAGGCCTTAACAGCACTTTTTATGTTAAAATCAAATTTGGTAAAATTTACCAATATCTTATTTAGCCATAAACCAATATTAAGTTATGGATGTGAAGTTTGGGAATTAAACAATAGCCTACAAATTAAAAAGAATACACCTACGTTATTGTAAACAGGTACTTAGTGACCGATCTCAAGCACTAAATAATTTCATTTACGGGAAACTTGGGCGTTAACCCTTTATAAATAAACAGAGTGTTAATGTATTAAAAAAACTGGTCAACAAATAACACAATCTGATGATGTTAACTATATTAAAATGGTTTTAATATGTTCCTGCATAATCTTAAACTTTATCCCGAAAACAAATCTTGGGTAAAACCTGTTAAACATATATTGAATACACTAGGTTTCTACGTGGCATGTTGTTTTTTAAGGCAGTAAGAGACGTTAATTGTTTTATATCAATTGTAAAACAACGCATATCTGGTATATACGTTCATGATTATTACAACAAACGAGAGGGTGTAAACACTACTGCAATTACGGAAATTTTATCTTTCAGCCTTACCTCAACGTTGTAAATCGTTAAATTTAGGTTCGAGTTTACGTGTTTAAGAGTATGTGCTCACATACATGAAGACGAAGCAAGCCGATGGCACAAGCCTGAAAAGATACCGTATGATAATAGAAAATGTAAACACTGTAATGTTCTCGAAGATGAGTTCCATTTCTTACTCGAATGTCCAGTTTTTAATAGTCTTAGAAAACAATATTTACGCAGATATTATTTGAATCACAAAAAAATATGACATGTAGCGAACTCTGGCAAACTGAAGACGCAAAAACAATTAAAAATCTTACAACATTTATGTTTAAAGCAGCTAAATTGAGAACTGAATTGTATTGCCAACAATTTCTCTCCATATGTTACTATCTTTTTTGTAGTAACAGTAATAAAAGCTATATGGTTGGGTCGAATGAATTACCTTTTTTTTAAAAGGTATAATTACTCCCTTTGACTACGATTTTGGAAATGACTGCTTTTCAAGAATATATATATAGTTAAACAATATTTCCAGTGGTGTTTGCGACTCATTTTTTTCACAAAAAGAGGAGTCCATGGCTGCTTCACGGCAAACAAAAGCTCTGGTAACAGCAACTTTGCTTTTAACTTGGCACAGTGCAAATATCTATTTGTCAAAGTTATAATCAAACGTTCAAAGGTGTCCGCCACTATTTCACTGATATGTTCAGCAAACTAACTACAGCAATAATATACATAAGCATGGGAAAAAAGAAAGTTTGTCCAGGTGATCAATATAGGTTTTATCCGTCTTGATTGTCTTGCATTAAATTGATCAGCAGAGGCCAGGTTTTGACATGTTCTTGATTGTTATCCAATTAGTTCTGCAACTGCCCGCCAACCAGCTCATTGCTGACAACCTTTGTTGACTGAAGTAGGCAAATTGTATGTATTCTGGTGGGGAATGTTGACAAAGCAGTAATAATAATTCCTCTTTGGAGCCAACACTTGGGCCAAAAGCAAACACTTGCGCCAAAATTAAATTCATGTATTCTTATCCATGATTATATCTCAGGTTTGGATACATACTTTGTCTCTATTTTGGCTGTGTTTCAGTGTAAATGTTAGTCCCTGTATAAATGATTTAATATTGTTGAAATATACCACTTGTGTCCCTTTATTATGTATTTGAAAGTGTTTTATGTTGTGTTTCGTTTTTTTTGCCAATCAAACAGACGGATTTGTAATTGATAATGCATCAAGAATTTGAAAGACTTCAGTAGTAATTGGTCTGACCAGTTTCTTTAAAATAAATGCACTGAATTTTGAGACAAGCCGGTGATTGATTTATTTAATACACCATTTTACGGCACTTATGCTTTGTAGATGACTGAACCTCCTAACAAGCATTGGTTATAAACAACAACAACAACGCAGGCTTATTGAAACGCTCCTAAGTCAGTTTCTTTGGCCTAGAACCAGTACTATGTGTCTAAGAGGGAGATCTAAAGAAATGGGGATCATTCGAGACCTATTGGTCGCTAGGCAGACATCTTATCAAATACACCACGGCAACCTCTGGCAACCAATTCAAAATGATTTGAAATGTATGTACATCGACGTATTTGTTGTGTTAACAGTATATAACTTTTTTTACAAATGACATACTTTTAAATGGAACTATGCTTTCAGACTTTCAGGCAAGATCATTAAACTTTTGTTGATTTCCGTGCGTCTGTTATGTTATTGCACAAATGCACACCTGCAATTTGAAATGCGAAATAATTTTAAAATATTAAATTTGTAATCTATGTTGTAGACTTGATATATTTGTTCACTGGTGTTTAGATTTGAGGATAACTTTAAATTTGAACACAAATTGTTAAAGAAATAATGAAACCATACGAAAAAGTGTTGTCAATGTGCTTATAAATATAGAAATCATGTTGCATGAAATCTTTATTTTTTACCTCACACAACTTGTTGCACTCAAATTCCATCTTGATGCCGTGATGGTTTGTCGTTTCAACTGTCTCTGTATTGTCATTACTTTACTGGTTCTTTGTTTTAGCCTATTGAACAGGCTGTTATTATTACTTTCTCAGGAAACCATAAATTTACAAACCAGAATCAAGCTCCTTGCCAGAGGATAATCAGCTTCCTGTTTATTGTGTATAAAGACGTATAATGAAAGTATTATCCAATAAAGGTTTTTTTCTGGTTGACGTCACTTGTTCTGTCAGAGCATACTATCAATATGTAGTTGAGATGAGAAACAAGTAAGATTCATTATTGAAAGATGGTTACATCAACAACGATAAATTTACTGATTTAAAGCGAGATTATACCATTTTGTCAAATATTTATGAATTTATATAAAATGTGTCAAAAAACTTATTCAACATATATTTCAGTATAAATTTAATTAAAAGTTGAGAAGAACATGTGTCGAAAAATGTGTAATAAGCCAGATATTTAAATATGAAATCGAAAATGTCTGTACAGTCGAAATCGCCAGTAAGTAAATCATGCATGTACGATGTGAATCTAAATTTAGTTTAACGGTTCATTTAAATTCCTGCAACGATATCTATTCATACGACACACAAACACTAACTCTGATCTTAATAAAAAGACGAATGCTTCGGTTATTGTAGGAAAATATGTACGAAATATCTTCGTCACAATCGGCACGGGGCGCTAATTTGTCTTTGCTTCATTTTATGAAATTCGTCTTCAATGTATAAATTTGCTTGCCTATGTTGTGTTATTGTAACATATTTTTATCAATATATTACAATTTAACCCATATGAAAATCGTATAATCTCGCTTTAAGGTAATTTAAATCCATGTATGAAAAATCCAAACAAACATGGATGGGATGGTTGATCTTAAAAGTAGTATTTTATCACAGGTTGTCTCTAAGTGCACGGTGACTTGTTAAGGGAATAGTCTTGTGTTGTAGTTGTATGGCTGTTACTTAATTAACAGGTTAAGCTGTAACATAAATATATTTCACAAGACTTTCAATTCAATAAGACTAGGCAATAAAATAAAGAAGGAATAAATGTGTGTGTGTTTTATAATCTTTACTTGTTTAATTCAGAAGTGGGTTCATTTAAACTTCAATAATAATAATAATAATAATAATAATAATAATAAAAATAACTATCAAATAATAAAAATAATAATAATAATAATAATAATAATAATAATTAATAATAATAATAATAATAATAATAATAATAATAATGTTAAGAAAGAATAGTTATAGAGACATTTATATAAGTATTGTCTTCCTTCATGATCCTAAAACACGGATGCAACAGTTAATTGTTTTCTAATGGTCAAAATCGTATTATACAAAACCTGGTTAATTCAGCATTGGGAAAAAACGGAATGATAAAACGGATGTAAAGCATTACAAACACTGTCGGACAAGGAAATGATACAGTCTAGAAAGTGATTAGATCAAGAGGGTCGCCCTTAGCAGCATAGATATTCAGTTGTCTGCCTCTTTCTTTGTTTTTTACAATTACGACGTTCCCAGAAAAGCAGAGTGTCGTCAAAAACCTTTTAAATCTGTCTCGTCAATATTTACTATCTTTCTGTGATTGATGTTATCAGTCTGTCAACATATTGTTGTCAACAACTGCCAGTTCTCTTGTAGAAGAAAATAAACAACGAAATTATATGTAAGTTATTTGTAATGCATTATGGTAATGTTATTTGATAAAGTGTGCGTGGCAGATGAATGTTGTGATAGCTTATGATGACCAAACTAACACGTACAATAGTTCCAATATAAAGAAGTGAAACTCCAGCTGCTGGAGTAGTATTGAATTATTATTATAAACAATTAGTAGGTCCTTTATATAAGGCAAGTGACCGATTGCCAAAACAGTACAAAACAGGACAATGCAGCACAATACAAAACAACATAAACACAAATAAGAATAAAGCTGGGGTCACCGCCTTGGAACGGTCAATGCAAAGCATTGGGGGTTTAAACCGGTTTTGGAGCGCTCAACCTCACACTTGGCCCAGCAATATTCATAATACATGTACGTGTACATAAAATTTAACCTCATAGCATTGTAACTAAAATTAAACAATAATAAAAGAGAATTAAAACGCATTCAATTTAATTACCATTTAATTACTCAATGGTATTGAAGATACCTGAGCAACAGAGTTACTACTTTTTGAGGAACGATGGAATGAAACTATGAACAAGTGTCAACTACATTCCTTCTTTATAGAAAAAGATTTAAGAATATAGCATCATGAAGTTTATATTTCAGATCATCATCGCACAAATACAGAAAGAAGCAGCAATAATGGGTGTAAAAGTTCCATATAACATTGCTTTGTTGTTTATGTACTGCTAAAAAATAAAACAAACAAGAAACGCCTGTCACAGAGAAAATAAAAATAAAATTATAAACTCAATGACCTATGCATGTAGATTACAACTTGGAAAGTTGGTCGTATGACGTCACAAAAATCAATGTACCCAGGAACAAAGAAATAGTTATGACGTAATTGACGCGCGAAAACACAATGACGTGAACAAAATCCAGGGGCAGTACTGTAAAGTTAAAATAAAAATATTAATGGGGCGGTGCTGCAAAATTAAACTACTAATAAAACAAGTTGAGGTAATTAAATATTAAGAATCAAATGTATAAAAAATTGTCATTCCATTAAAGCGACATTATTGGAATCAAACAGTATATAGGTGTTTTGACAACTGACGACAGAAATGATTTGATGTAAGATGTGTGTCTAAATGTAGTTTTCATGCAGATTTGTGCATACGACACAAAAACACAATTATGCTCAAATATGAAAAATGCCCATAATATCTAATAATTCCAAATTTTAAGCGAAGAAAGATATAGTGAATCAAAAACCATCAAGCACGTGTTTTTAAGTACATCAGCAGCATATCCTTTTGATAAAAACGAGTTAATTAAATTGAAAATTTCAATGAACATTTTCTTTAACATATTTTAATTTGCTGACACGCTTCAAAACATCTCCATAAAATGATGGATGGGAAATTCCATTTTTTAAATGCCATTTTAAAGAAACATTATATTTTGAAATTAAATCACCATACTTTGAGTGAAATTTAGCGAATTTACTTCTAAGGTTATGATACAAAAAGCCTTGTTTTAGCAATTTCTTTGTTAATAAAAGATTACGATCATTAAAATCTTTAATACATGAACATGCTCTGGCATAACGTACCAACTGTGAAATGTAAATACCATAGAAAGGACCTTTAGGGATGTTGCCGTCTATGAACGGAAAATTCACAATTTCAAAGTTAAAGTCGTCCCGTTTGTCGTATAGAAAAGTAAGTGATGCACAAAAGTCAAGACCAGTCCAGATGATGTAATTATCTAATATCTGATTAGTAAAAAAAGCTGTTTTAGTGTTTAAAGCTAGATATGAACACTTTTCTCTAGCAAAAGTTTTTTCAATCAAAGAAACAAGTTTGGATTTTATTAAAGCGTGAGGAAGCGTTGTATATAGTGTAGAAAAATCATACAAGTCTATTTCAATTTAAGATGTTCCTGGAGAATTTCATCCTACACAGAGTTGAGGAAATCGACCAACTGTAAAAGGAGAAATAGTAGAAATCAAATTTAGACACACATCGCTGACTGTTTCTTTCACGTGTGACGTGCCTTTGGAATCTGTTCCAATGTACGAATCAGTTCCGGAAAATTGGTATCTGATAAGCGTTTAAGCGTAACATATTATTTATAGGGCGTATCTTTCTTCTAGTACATGGTCAACATGGTATCTCGAGCATAACGCAGCTATACCGGTACATGCATACAACATACATTTATTTGAGTCGTACACAACAAATTAAATTAAGCAAGAGAGAGAATAAACAAAATGTGCATAACATAGAGGATATTTGTTGGATTCGGTGGATTATCGATTTTAATTCACGAGTGATCATAGAAAATAATATATTCACGAGTGGCGCAGAATTAGGTCATCAGGTTTCCTGTTAGAAAATCTTGGTCTCACTGTAGAAGCAGAAGGCATATTTCTGACTCAATCTCGATGAAACTTTTAAACGAGTTAAGGTTTGGAGCTCTCTGAAACTGTATAAACTCACCGCCCACCATCCCCCAAGCTTTGCATTGATTATTCCAAGGCTGTTATGCAGTTATATTATTTCCTCATGTTGTACTGCTGTGTTGTGTCTAATGCGTATGTGCTGTGTCACACCTTTTTGCTTTTTGTTCCTGGTATTACATAAACAGCAACGTACAAAAAAAGATTTACCTGTTGCTAGTGCAGCTAAAGTTTGATTACATTTGTTTAAATTGACACTGTATGGGCCAAGTTAAAAGTTGGATTAAGTAGGGTCAAAACTAATGTCATCAGGTCAAAATTAAGAAAACTTACTTTTGCAGCCACATTAATGGTTCTTTCTTAGTTTGTTTGTTTTTTGAAAATATCTAAGCCAAGTCTGAGTTTTGATTAGTTGTGTCAAAAATATATTATACAGATCAAATCTTAGAAAAAAAACTAAATAACACATTTAATGCCTCATTTTTGACCTAATTGAATTCAAAGCATATAAGTAGGTAAATGTCAAAAGTAGTTTAATGTCAAGGTAAACATTAGGTCAGTTGATGTGGATGTGTAGACAATGTTGAAAAACATAATAGATTCAAGAATCAAAGCTTCGTTTCAAGCGGTATTTATGTTATTCGAAACGTGATAAACACGAATTTGGGCTTTTGAATTAGTTTAAGTCCCAAAGAAGGTCAATTTCAAGTTCTAAATAAGGTCAGGTGAGTTGGGTATTTTAAGAGAGTTAATAGATTACATCTATGCAAGTATCAAAGATTTGTAAAAAAAAAAGCATTACTGATATAATACTTAATTTAACATGTTTTGCCATTATCGTACGAAATGAAAAAGAACAGACGAAGGGACAAGGAAACCCTTCATGCTTATCTGCATATACTGGTCCTGTGGACATAAAAGCATTTCGAACATTAATCTAATAAGAAATAATAAACATATTTGAGTTTCCAAAGAAAATAAACGAACAAATTCTGAGTTCTCAGCTCAATACATGTTTTTATAGCCTGGAGGTACAGTTTTAATTGAAAAAGGCAGAATAATTCCATTTTAATCCGCTCACTTTAAAAGCTGGCAAAATTACAAAGAATGAACTGGTAAAAACGGCAGACGCACCCACAAGCATCTCTTAATATCCAAGAAAGAGCTGTTCTAATATACTATAATGGTGTTTGCTTTCTAAGGACATACTTTGTTTATGTGTATTTTCATTATCTTGGGTGGTCTATTCTGAAACATGACATCTCCTTATGATGAACACTTAAGATTGTGTGTGTGTGTGTGTGTGTGTGGGAGGGGGGGGGGGTAGGGGTGGCGAAACAGTAAAACACAGCTTTTCAACTGAGCTGACAGTTGAAACCGTCCAATAAAAATTGAATTAAACATCCAACGAGTAGGCCTGACTGAAAGCATGGAATTGTTGTGTTTGTTACAAAATACCCCCAAAAAAATATTAATAAAAAACATGCACTTTACGAAAAAAAACTACCACCATGTACTTTTACATGCAATTTATTCGACTTTCTAGTTGGTGAGGTATAAAGTAAACACAATTCCAATTCTGCATGGGCTTTTATGAAAAGAGATACAGCAGTGCGTTTATCAACGGTGTTAACTGCGTGTACAGCGTGAAACAAATTAATCTCTACTATAAAGAATCAAAGAGCTGAAGGCACTAAATTTCTTGGGCATTGCATTATCTTAGACGCAACTCAGTTTTCAAAATGATATTATAGCTTTTTATATCGCAAGTTTGAAATGAACGCAACCCATTCAAATCTATAAAATGAGTGTCTTAAAGCACAGGTGGAGATGTGTGTGCATTGTTTATCCTCATATTTATTTTATAGAGATAACATAGACAAAATAATAACAATATGTCTCTTTTTTCGTAATTGGTATCTGCACTGGCAACCATCTTTAGAATTGTGGTTGCCTTTCTAAAAAATAACAAGCCTATAATCATGTACATGTTGTGTTATGTGTATTTAATACTTTATCTATTTTATATAAATTATTGACCAACAATTTTACCCACATGACAGACTTTTAATGCATCATGTCTTGTTGTGAGCCGGAATTGAATCATGTAATAGGCCTAATTGATCCACAGTCGCCATTTTTGTATTCTATGTTTAATTTGATTGAGTTGTTCAAGCTTTGAAAAAGCTAGTTTCCCGGTTTTTTTGCCCAACTGAAACCAACTTTTGAAATTGAGTTTCCTGGGCTTAAATCTACTGGCCCCAGGGTTACAGGCAACCACTTAGCCTGTAAGTTATTCATGATGTACGATCTGACAGCGTATTTTTTTCATACTACGATGATTGCTTATACATATAAAGTATCAAATGCATCTCTCATTGTATGAGCAAGGATGGCCGAGTGGTCTAAATGATAGACTTTTATTCCAGGGGTCAGTGGTTTGAGCCCAGTTGAGGGTAACTTTTTTTGTTTCTTTAATTTTATTCTTGATGTTTTTTTTTAATGGAGCTTGTAAGATCTAATGTTTACATTTATCAATATAAAGCATTTAATGACAAACTGTGGAAAGGTCCCTTTTAGATGTTAACTAAAAAATGCCACAAGGTAAACATTTAGAACTCATTGGTTGTTTATCTGATTTAAAAGTGAGTGTGTTTATTTGCCTTGTCAGCGAGGTTACTTTGAAGTTATTATCAATTTGATCTTTCTTTTTCAAATCATTAACAAAAAAAGATAATTTAAGCTTCAGTTTGGGGAAACAGGGCTTTATACATATGCACTGATTGTAACCCCAGTACCAGAGATTCTCTTTAAACTAAAAACACCATAAAATCAGAAAGTGTCATCCTTTATTAGCTTGTGCGCATTGCACAGGCTTATATGTGTGCACAGACTAAACTTATTTGACATGCATTAAGCCCCGTTTTCCTTGAAAGCAGCCAATATGTACAGATTTCAATGATAAACTGGCCAATGTCGTCACACAAGCTGTTAAACACTAGACTAGCCAATGTCGTCGCACAAACTGTTAAACACTATTGATTTCATACACGCTGTCTGCAGTGTACCAGTGGTGAAGTATAAACAGGCAGTGGTTATCGTTCCTAGCGAAGTTAAGAGCAGACTGACTTGCAAAACTCCCTCTACATTAGTTGCTCGCTAACAAAACAGAAAGTTTATTCATATAACTTGATCAAGACCAGATCATCATTATATATTCTTTTCAGCATCATATGATGCGCTTGAAGGGCAGGCCTTAACAGCACTTTTTATGTTAAAATCAAATTTGGTAAAATTTACCAATATCTTATTTAGCCATAAACCATTATTAAGTTATGGATGTGAAGTTTAGGTTAAACAATAGCCTCCAAATTAAAAAAATACACCTACGTTATTGTAAACAGGTACTTAGTGACCGATCTCAAGCACTAAATAATTTCATTTACGGGAAACTTGGACGTTAACCCTTTATAAATAAACAGAGTGTTAATGTATTAAAAAACTGGTCAACAAATAACACAATCTGATGATGTTAACTATATTAAAATGGTTTTGATATGTTCCTGCATAATCTTAAACTTTATCCCGTAAACAAATCTTGGGTTAAACCTGTTAAACATATATTGAATACACTAGGTTTCTACGTGGCATGTTGTTTTTTAAGGCAGTAAGAGACGTTAATTGTTTTATATCAATTGTAAAACAACGCATATCTGGTATATACGTTCATGATTGTTACAACAAACGAGACGGTGGTAACACTACTGCAATTACGGAAATGTTATATTTCAGCCTTATCTCAACGTTGTAAATCGTTAAATTTAGGTTCGAGTTTACCTGTTTAAGAGTATGTGCTCACATACATGAAGACGAAGCAAGCCGATGGCACAAGCCTGAAAAGATACCGTATGATAATAGAAAATGTAAACACTGTAATGTTCTCGAAGATGATTTCCATTTCTTACTCGAATGTCCAGTTTTTAATAGTCTTAGAAAACAATATTTACACAGATATTATTTGAATCACAATAAAAATATGAAATGTATCGAACTCTGGCAAACTGAAGACGCAAAAGCAATTAAAAATCTTACAACATTTATGTTTAAAGCAGCTAAATTGAGAACTGAATTGTATTGTCAACAGTTTCTCTCCATATGTTACTATCTTTTTTGTAGTAACAGTAATAAAATCTATATGTTTGGGTCGAATGAATTACCTTTTTCTTTAAAGGTACAATTACTCCCTTTGACTTCGATTTTGGAAATGACTGCTTTTCAAGAATATATATAGTTAAACAATATTTCCAGTGGTGTATCAACGACAGTTTTTCCCAACCTTGAAATATTTGTAGATAACATTATTAATGGGGTGAGATTTATTTATTCCCAATAGTTGTATTGCTTTTCGTTTTTTCCTCCTTTATAAATAAACTATCCAACTCTTCAAATATCCCTGACGTCGTGTTATTTGTATTGTGACGTGTTACGTATTCGATAATATCTTCTTCTTCGTGACATATTTGAAGAAGATAACTTTTAAAAATGTTCAACAAAGGCATCATCCGTGTTTTATTAAATGACTTCTATTAACACGTTTCCAAAATTCTCTTTTTTTAATTGAATTTCATTCATTTTGAACTATTTATTCCTGTTAAAATAAAGTTTAGATTGTCTCCACAGATATTTAAATCTTGTTTCGCTATAAGCATCATATGTCTACCATGACCATCTTTATACTTATATCATTGTACTTGTTATCTTCTAAATATATATATTTCGTTTTTGTTTACATACATAATTGCATTGTTACTTAAGTTTAAACACTGTGAGCATTATGCTGTTTTGAGCCATTTTACAGTAAATATTTATTAACAATGTAAATTGGTCGACCATTTCATCAACCGTATCTAAATTATGTTCGTTGCATTTATATAGGTCCTGGCATTAACGATTAACTCCTTTAGTTATATCCCTTAAAAACTGGTCACTATAATTATTATCCTATTTAACGTAATAGAATTCCGCGTTTATATCATAAGCATATATTTTTGTATTCGTTTTTAAATCAAATGTTAGTGGATGGTGATTTGCAAATTCAGTAAAGTCTTAAACGCAGAAATTCTTACATGGTGAAAATAAGCGTTTAAAAGCTATTGGTAATACTTGGTAATAACTAACTCATTGCATTCTGTGCATTAGTATAGTTACATAATGTAATAAACGTTGTTTCCTATCCTGATATTTATTTGACTAACACAGTGACCTCACTTTAACTTCATTGCATTCCATCTCATTGCATTCCATCCCGCAAAGGTACAAAGTTCAGTTCGCGGTCTGTAAAAGAATTGTTAAGTAAACGCTATTTCGTTAACTAGGTGAACTTGAATTTAATTTTTGACCAGAACTTTTTCAAAGTGCTGTGAACAACAGAGCGGTGCGTTAAATAAAGGAAGGGTGCATAAAACAAAAGAGGGGAGAATTTATTTTAGCTATCTCGAGGGAACGACTTAAATAATTCGTTCCCACGAGTAAGTTAGCAAATCAAATTGTTTCTTATATAAATTTAACTTTTACATAGCATTTCCGACAGAAACGAGTTGATCGTAAGGTATTTGCAGGAAGGACTTTCGTTTCGTCAAATCTGTGATGCACTGTTAAAAACACAAGATATATAAATATATGTTCGTCACATACACAGGGACTTGCGATCATTAGACTTAGATAGTTTTATGCAACCCTCCATATATTTTTTTGCACCGCTGTTGTTTCATTGCACTCCTCTTTTACATTCCTCTTTGTTCTTTCTCATTCCCTCAACTTAGTAAGTCGTTCTCATGACACAGCTAGCTTGTTCCATCGAGATAGCTAAAATTGCCTTTTCTTTTGTTTAATGCACCCCTCCTTTAATTACTGCACTGCTTCTTTTTTAATTGCACTTATCTATTTTAAGATTGCACTCCTCGCTCCCTCGATTAAGTACGTCGTTCCCTCGACACAGCATACTCGTTCTCACGAGATGGTTAGTCGTTCCCTCTAGTAAGTACACTTGGAGACCTTTCTAACGCAGCACGTTTTCAAATCAATATAGATCCCTTATTTTTAAACGGATTTTGTTGAAATTTGGGCTCAAACTAATTCAACGCATATCTAATACTTGATGTAAATTTAATAAAACTTGGTCAACATTAAAATATCAAACATAGCAGATAAAAAAATCACTGATAAAAAAAAAATCTCAAAATCGTACATCGAAAAATAATAAAATAATGATGTGGAAAGTAAAACGCATTAACGTACACGTTTTAATGACCGACCGGCTTGCAACATTGAGCTAATGAATATTCATGCGATCCATATTGTTTTTCGAATATATGTTATATTTTCTTGGTGTAAAAACCCACCGAGAATGATGGCAGTGAAATTAAATTGGAATTATATAGCGTTGTACTACACTTGGTGACTTTTCGAACGCAGCATTTTTTCAAACTTAAATATCTCAGTTACGCGTAAATATTTTGATTTAAAATTGTAAATGTGATCATTTGACTACAGTATGTGCAAGCAAATGATAAAATCATTCATACGCGACGATCGGATGCTTCGGCAATTAGGGAAGGTAGCCTGCAACATGCCGATTGCGCTTTTGCGCTCCTTAAATTTTATACGAGACAGATTGATTTTTAAATTAATTTGATATTTTCGTGGTATATCTACCTACCTTAAATGAAGACTTTGAAATACAATTTGAATCATATCGCGTTTCACCATTTTCACGTGCAAAAAGTTAAAACCACACCTACCCCACGTGCAAAAGCGCCCGAGTGTCACGGATGAATGATTTTATCGTTATCTTGCACAGAATATAGTCAAATGATCACGTGTGCAATTTTAAATCAAAATCTTTACTTATTACTGAAATATTCAAGTTTGAATAATATTACGTTAAAAAAGTATCCAATTGTATGTCTTGGGAACGAGCTAGAAAAAAAGGAGTTCATTTAAAAAAGAGAAGTGTATGCCACCTCCATTCCACCATATGTTTCATTAGCTGGGATGAGCTTAAACTTTTTGTAGCAAATCCCAGATCCACCTTTTCCCAATATAGGCCTTTGATATCATTATGAGCTTGACCTTCTACATAGGGACATGTGCTTTACACATAACACATAAGCTCTTTACGATTAACGTTGTGGTTAAGTATATTAAATTGAATCATAACTGATGTACAGTCATGACTTATTAAACATCACGCACATTCAACATGACAACTATTGCGATTGACCTTTGACATATTGGACATGTTCCTTACACATAACACATTAGCTATATACGATGAACTTTGTGGTTTAGTATATTAAATTGAATCATGGCTGATGCATAGTAATGGCTGATTAAAGATCGCGCACTTACAACATGACAACTATTGAGCTTCACCTTTGACATATGGACATGTGCCTTACACATAACACATAGGCTATTCACGATGAAGAGTGTGGTTAAGTATATTAAATAATATCATGGCTGATGTATAGAAATGACTAATTAAAGATCACGCACATACAACAAGACAACTATTGAGCTTAACCTTTGACATATGGACATGTGCCTTACACATAACACATCAGCTATTTACGATGAATAGTGTGGTTAAGTATATTAAATTATATCATGGCTGATGTACAGTAATGACTGATTAAATATCACGTACAGACAATTGACAACTGACAGCAATGTGGCTTGACACAAAAACATCAAACCATATCATGCAAACACTGGCTTTGGAAACGAACGAGATACTGACACATCTTAAGTTCTTTACAGCTTTTCACCTGTTCTGAAAAACATACTTACCATTATTCAGTTCTTAACAGCTATTCTCCTGGTCTGAAATGATGATAATCAATTAGATGAACTCAATACCGATCTGGACTTGTAATGGTGTCTGGTAGCTAAATATTAGGAAACTAAACATTTAAAGACGACAGAAGATGCAAATAAGCCAATTTCCTGAGTGAAACGTTTTGTCACAAATTGCTTTAAGGTTACTAACAATTAACGTAACTGTGCCGTTACTGTGAAAAAGAGCATCCTCTACTGAATTGGTAAAATGATTGTCCGGACAGAAATGACTCTTTTAGATGCTCGTGCACGCTTTCCAATTGGACAATATTTCTTTCCGCTTTTCTTCAGTGCCGCTGACTTAATTCAGAACTATGTACAAAAGCGTTCATCCTTTACACAAGCATGATTTTATTTATTTATTGAATAATCTGAAAAAGAAGTGGAATATTGTTAATTGCCAAGTGCTGGTAACGCCTTTCATCAGTATTTTTGAAAATTGCAAAATAACATAGCATCAATAACATTATAGCTAAACAAAAACAACAACATAAAAGACTCAGTGGCAGGGGGATAAGAACATTCGTTTTTTATCTCAATAGGTCAGAAGGTTGAATAACTGGGAAGTCAAATTGTTTAATTTAATGTTTATTATATTTTATTTAATTTAGATTAATACACGTTCAGTAGTTCATGCAGTAAGACAATCTAACAAATTAAAGAATGGTGAACAACTCCATTTGAAAAACTTGTACATTGCTCACAAAATATTCTATCATTAATGTATTTTTCTCTTAAACGTTATATAAAACACTCAATACATATGGAACTACATGTACTTTGTATTAACATGATTACATAAAAAAATATTGTAATGCTATTTTTTGCAAAAAAGTTGTTCATCATCTTATAAAAAATATTCTAGACCTAAATTGAATTCTAGCATTGAACATCAGGACATAATGACATTAGTCAGAGTTGCGATTTAAGTGCACATAAGTAAATATACTATACTTCTACAGATACAGTATGACAATGTGAACACAATTTCCATTCAGACTTTATTTCACAACAAATTCTGCAATACATAAGCAAACTTTATTATATACCTGTTTAATGCTTTTAACAAAATACAGGTTGCATCAATCGTTGAAATAAAAAATCCCGTATTACGCTACTCGCTGTTTCCAATTCCGTATTACCATACCAGCCGGACTACTTCGACCCATTTAATGACGTCACATTACACGCACTAAAAATATAAATATTTTATATTACGAAATATATTACGTAGTACATCGTGTGACGTCATTTCTGTGACAAAACACAAAAGTTTTATCTAAACTCTGTAACGACATGTCGGACGTGGTGTTTTTTAACAGTAAACTATGTGTTAAAAACTTATTTTGGAGTGTGTGTGTTTATCATGCATAAATGTATATTTCGATAGGAATACAATAAAATAGTGTGGTTTAAAATAAGTTTCGATAAAGACATGGAAGATAGAAGTGGAAGTGCATATCGTTTAAACGTTTTTGTTATAAACATCGGATTAAAGTTGTCAACTTAATTGTTATAAAAATTGTATTAACGATGACATTAAGGAAAGCGTGTCGGAAACCTGTGTTTTCCCGGTTCGAATGTGTACACGTTAATTTACATAAACTGTATTCATACGCGTCTTAAATAAACTATGGCGTACCGTTTTAGTCATTGTTTAGTCAGTTTTGTTAAAGTAAAAAATACATTTGTAAACTGTTTTCGTTAGTTGTTGTATATAATAAAATGAATATTACGCTAGTCAATTGTTCCAAGAGTTTGTATCACTCTCGTGGCTTGTGCTATTTCGCATCACTCTCGAGGCTCCGCCTCTCGTGTGATACGTCATCACACAAGCCACTCGAGTGATACAAACTCTTGGAACAATTGACCAGCGTAATATTCCGTATATATTAAACAAGTGCGGAACAGTTTTGAGTTCTTTCAAATGGTAAATGTTTTCTTTTGTCTGTAGAAAGCACTGTTCATAGCACATTACAATTAAAGATTAATGTAACCGTTTAAGCGTGCTCTAGTAAACAAAAACATAAAAACTAACTACGATAAATTACTGGCATCATTAAATGTTGATACAATTATTAGATCACTGATTTATTTATTTCTGTGTAAAAGTATTTTTTTAAATTTGTCTGTCATTTTTCCATAATAAGTAAAGAAACACTATCTACAAGAACACATTATTCAAGATAAATATCCGTGGTTACCGAAATACGATGCCGAAGACCTTTCTTTTATTTATTTACCAGGGTAATAATTGATTTTGTGAAAAACGACGGAAAGAATATCCTTTATAGTAATCAATGAAATCTCTGAACAGTGGAACCGAAAAATTACCTTTCATCCTAACATAAAAATATTAATCCCGACCTGTTCTTTGACAAAAGTAATACTTTGCCAGTTTATTGGCCTTAGGAAACATATAATTCTTTCTTAAATCTGGTCGCAGTACGCTTTATGTTGGCAAGAATTAACGCTACAAACATTGTTAACATGCAAAGCGCTCCTCACTTGTCCTTTGTTTTATATAAACAGTTCATCTTATCTTGTTTCCTTTGAGAATTAAAATATGAATACTTGCAATACTTGTTTATGTTGTCTTTTTTATAATATATAATTTATAATATAATAACTATAATATACGTGGATTTCAGATATGTTATAGGGGAACACTACTACTTCTACTACTACTACTACTATTCAGTTAAAACGCGTCTGCATCTTAGTTATAACATTTACGCTGTTCCCATAAAAGGAGAGAGTCGTCAAAGAACCTTCTAAATTTATCTCGTCTATATATTTATCATATTTTATTCTCCCCGAAAATTTTCGGCTAGCATATAGTTGCCAGTTTGTCCTTACTTACTTCCTTTCTTCCTTCCGTCACACTTTTGTTACAGTTTCTCATAGCGCCTTCAATATTTTACCGATCTCTTACATATTTGGCATGTAGATACCTTGCATGGACCTCTACCTTTTGATGAGGTTTGAGGTCACTGGGGTCAAGGTCAAGGTCACCGAGGCTAATAATAATTGTTTTTCCGTCACACATTTGTTACAGTTTCTCATAGCGCCTTCAATATTTTACCGATTTCTTACATATTTGGCATGTAGGTACCTTGCATGGATCTCTACCTTTTGATTAGGTTTGAGGTCAAGGTCAAGGTCACCGAGGCTAATACCATAATTGTTTTTATGGCTATTGCCCTTCGATAGGTAATAGGACAATATAAAGAATTTGATGTTTCTGTGATAGATCACAGGAACTTATTATCCGAAGTATATGAAACCATGCAGTATCCTTCATGGTGGGCATATTTAAATATGTCATAGTGTTCCACTCCAGTGAGTTTTCAAGGAGTAATGGCTCCATGAATAATAATTATCTTCCACACAATTAACACATAGATTGACAAAGTGCATCATCGGTGAGAATCCATAAGTTTCACTGATATTCTTATTTTAGATGTTTCTCATCAGTATGTAAACACATTGTTGTCAACACTGGCCGATGCAAGTGCAAGCAAAAAGATGAATTTCCAAATTTCCACTACTACAACACATTTTCGAGGAGAAAGATAACAAACTATAAATATGTACGTTATTTGTTTGCGTTATGGTAATATTATTAATTTTATTGTACGTGACAGATGAATGATGTGATTGCTTATGAGGACCAAACAAACACATATAATAGTTCCAAGTCCACTTTGAGATGTTTTTGAGCAAGTACATTTCACACGATTTTGCGGAAATAGACAATTGGTGATATGATTAATAGTAGAAATCAAATTTTGGTACACATCGCCGTCTGTTTCTTTTATAAAGTGGTTGTTTAATTGGTTTATAATTATTTAATGTAGTCGTTTTGATTGAGCTATGTTCCTTTGAGATTTGTCGCAATTTAATACTCGTTTCCGGGTAGTTGCTATTTAATTATCTGTCGAGCGTAACATTTTATTTATTGGTCTTAGCTTTCTTCTAGTGTATAATCATCATAAAATCTCGCGCATGACGCGCTATACCGGTATATGCATACATTTAACATTCATTAGAGTCACACAAACACATAGATAATTAAGCAATATAATATGCCTGCCAGGTGGTGATGTTTTTAATTATCTTCTGCGAGCCAATAAACTACATGCGTATGACATGAGTGCTAACATCTAAACTGAATACCGGACCTGAAGGCGCCGAATGCATAGATTCCGATATAAATTGGATGACGAAAGTATTATGCAGTGTTCATCTAAAACAACATATTGAGTGCATATTGAAATGCCATGTCAAACTCACGATAATGAACAACTACGATCGATAAATGCAGCATTTAAGTTTGTTTTTTGTATACAAATGAGTTGCGTAAGTAGTTTTGTCCTGTGAGGAAAGTGTACAAGAGCTGTTACATTTATTTCAAGATTTAAATCAATAGTTTTGAACTTACATAAACAAAATCAGTATATAAACATGTATGTAGGCATCAATTCTTGACATGTGGTGTGTTTGCGAATCGAAATAATAAAATGATTCTCAGAACTCGTTTTACAGGACGTATGTTACCATACAACAACTAGCGTTGAAATTTTGGCTATTGCTTTAAGGAACACTGATTTTGTATGGGTTAACTTTATTTTACACAATATTTTGATAAAAATTAATTGATTTTGAGTATTTATGTTACTTAACGTAACAATACACAAATTAAATAGAAAGTCCCGTAAATACTGCTCTCTGACACATACTCGCGAACTAGTGGAGGTGTGTTTTGGAGGTATTTTGTCAAACGTTTGCCATATGGGTTTTACAATGTTCATTATTAAGCTGATCCATTTATCCAATACTGCCTACTGTAGTATGCAAACATAATAATTTGTAAAACATATATTAATACTGTTGGTCTGATTTATTTTTCAATAACCCGGTCATAACATAAGTTAATGACTACAGATTGGCTGGTTCCGTAAATATTTCCTGCCTCAAAGTTTGGTTCCAAGAACAGACGTGTTGTTTCAAAATGGAGGGCCAACCGGGCAGAGTGAGGGAGGGGTCTTCTCTCGCTATTTTTTGTAATTTGGCACTTTTCCAGGTAAAATTTAATGCTTTAAAACTTATTTTGTAATGAAAAATTATGGACTATAACAAGTAAATAAGCACCTTTCAGAAGTCTAAAGCTTTAAACATTGGTGTGAAACGCATTTTCAGAAATGCATGATGTTAGATGAAGAAGGAAAGCAAACTTTGAAAATCAAAAACCTTTATTAGGAAATGTATCATATGGTATGACTGATATATAACAATGACACTATTTTCTCTGTGAATTCATGCTTCCTCTAAAGTTTCAAAAACAAATCCTAATAAAATGTTTATCATCTACTTCACAGTTTTACTTTCACCACCATCAACAGCGATAATCCGTCAAAAAGTTTAACAATATTACAGCCCTACAAATCTCGCCTGTTTTCTGCTAGAAAGAAATTTAAAGTTACGTACCCTATTAAAAAATACATTGAAAATTATGTTATCACAACATCAAAACGACGTGATTCACCTTGTTAAAAACACATAACTATGGCGGTTAATATGTATGCAAAAAGTCATAGTGAGGTTAAATGTAAGGAACATATTGTGCGGTTCCCTAATATCGTGCATCATCCGTATAGATCATTTCGTTACATTAAGAACGAGACTAATGACGTCACTCGCGTGCTTTCCGAGTGTTTTGTTTAACTTGCATTACTACGCTTGAAAACAAATACAAACACAAACAAAATGAGGAAAAAACACGGGTTTAATTGCATTTCAAAATCTTCCTTTAACTAAAATAAACCAAATTTATCCATATCCCATACATGTTATTGGTCCTTCATTAGATTTGTGCATAAATTGCAAAGTCTGCAGACGACTGCGCAAGTGAAAACAAAGCTCTTACTTTTATTTAATTTATTTTCAAAGGAATGAATACTTTCACTTTCTCCTAAATCTTATAGAAAAGTTTCATGAAAATTTCAAGCAACTGTTTAGAACTGTTAGCACATCGCGTCAGGTGATATAAACATGTTCTGAATTACCTCACCCAGATTTAACTTTTATTTCAGAAAATATTTTTATATTAACAAATATGCCAAACATTATTTGAACAAATGTCGAACAATTGTGTTTATGAAATTCTTGAGCACCTTTATATGCCTATGTTGCTTAATCGAAAAATTACCGAAAGAACAGAAAACTCTTATGTGTATAGAATTATAAAAAGTTAAATTACTGTTTAAGTTAATAAAAATATGTTCAATGAATCAAGTTTGTATGCCCCCCTTCTAAGAAAGGGTGTATATTGTTCTGCTGGATGTCGATCGGTCTGTTGGTCTGTCTGCCCCATTCCAACCCTATTCCCAAAATCATGAAAAAGCACTGTAAGAGGTTCATTGATAAAATCGATGTTAGTATCAAAGCTTTGAATGAAGCGTTATTCGTGTTATACAGAACATGTCATTTTTAGCTCAGCTGTTTTCGGAGAAAACCCGAGGTATTGCCATAGCCAGCTCGTCCGCCATCGTCGTGCTAAAACCTTAACATTGGCTCTAAGATCAAAGTACTTCCACCTACAACTTTGAAACTTCATATGTTGATGCACCTTGATGGCTTGATGAGTTCTACACGCCACACCCATTTTTGAGTCACAAGGTCAAAGGTCAAGGTCACTGTGATCTCTAAAAATAAAAGTCTGACAAGCTTTCATTAATTCAAAACAGCACCCGCAGCCGAGCGTTGTCACCCGTTATACGGTGCTCTTTTTTATTATTCTCGTAAGAAAAGAGGAAAACCAAAAATTAGGACTGGAAAATCTGAAAATAATTTACGGTATATATTGATGCAGAGGGGGGGGGGCATACATTTTTTTCTTAATGTTAATGTATCCGCTTACATTTTGAAAGTAAGTCTAACAAGAAATTATACACAGATCTTAGTTTCCTAAGGCAGCATAAATATTCTGAATTCTCAGTTCAAGACATTTATATATGGCCTGGATATACAGTTTAATGAACTTCATTTGTATAAGACGGAATGATTTCTTTTAAATCCACTCACTTAAACATCTACTGTTAAAATAAGCAAACGCACCCTTGAGCAGTTCTCAATATCTAAGAAAGAGCCATTAAATTACACTATGTTGTTTTCTTTCTCAAGAATGTTTAATACATTATTTTTATTGTCTTGGTCAGACGGTCTTCCCTGCTACATGTCATCTCCATATGCTCAATATTGGTATGTGTTTTTGAAACTGTCAATGAATGATGCAGTTATAATCCATACAGGCAGTATTATTGAAATTTCCCCACATGTCAATGATTTTTTAGTTAATTTTCAATTTAAGCCAATCATAACCTCATAGCCTGTAAAAATCACGTGTTAAGCTATTCAAATAATGTATACACAAGTATGGCTGATTTTAAAATAGCTTATGAGGAGTTAAAATGTGTTGTGTCAAATCTTAGATCATTTTTTCCAAATTTAGACCTTTGACTTCTAAGTATGAGCTTGACCTTTTACCTATGGGCATTGGAATAACAGGGGATATATAATCGTGATGAACATTGTAATTAGATATATTTTGAAATTAAACCGTTAATGATTAACAGTCCAAACCAGCTCTAATTGCTTGAAGATCACGCACATTTTATACACATGACAGCTATTAGGACAACTGTATTAAGTTGACTGCAAGTGAGCTTGACACAAAAACAGTGGGACAGTGTTGTTTTTTTCGGGGCATTTGGGGCCTAATTTTGGTCCCATTCTCATTCTCAAAAAGTATATTTTCCCCAAATATCAACCTAAAATCCGCAATTTAAAGTTTATATAAATATTTTTTTTTTTAATTAATTTAATTGCAATATTTACGTCATGTTCCTATTTACCTTTTAATGTTGATAGTAAGTAAATGTTATATCGAAAATCTTTTTTGTTTTCAATTTGTAAGTATTTGTTATAAAAAAAAAATACAGGACCGAGTGCCCAATTTTAGTCAAAATAACAGGATTTTCCAACTGCAAAAAGCCTCAGACCCTTTCCGAAAATGGTAAAAAAATACATTGTGGAAGAGAATTACAGATACTTACCAATCTTCAGTTATTAACACAGCTCTTCACCTGGTCTGAAATGAAGGTAGTCCATTGGGTACAGATCTAGACTCTTAACGGTGTCTGGTAGCTACTTATTACGCCTCTAGATAATGGAAGATTTCAGATGATGAAAATTAGTCATATCCAGAGTGATTGGTTTGGTCACAAATTGCTTTAAGTTGACTAATAATCAATGTAACAGTGCCCCTACTAAAAATGTGTATCTTCTTCTTCATTTGTAAAGTGATTGTCTAGATGTAATAACTCTATTAGATGCACCTGCAAACTTTCCAGAAAACATTTCTGTCCAATTTTCTTCAGCGTTAAGGACTGCATTAAGCACTATATGTATAATTGCTTTTTTTTCTACACAAGCAAGATGACTATCATGACCGAGAAATCTATTAGGAATATCATTTCGTTTGTGCATATTATGCATAAGAAATGGATTGCTCTTTAAGTATGAAGTGTTTTGTAACACTTCATTGATATGTTGAAAAATAAGTTACATGATAGCTAAACATAACACTTACCCATTTATAAAACCGCAAAGGTATAGAGGTTATCAAATTTGATTATCATCTCAAAAGGTTTGGAGGTTGAACACCCAGGAGGATTATAAATACTGTAATTCCCCTCTTTTCTTAATTTTATAATAAGTTTAGATTATTTCAAATACTTAAGTTTTTGCAGTTAATTCTTATGAAATTATTTTTCAAAAATATGAAAAATTGTGAGCAAGTTCATTTGAAAAATATCACTCAAAAATGTTAAACACTGAATATTTATTGATCTTCATAGTGATTGGTATTTTCATGATTGAATTCACATTATTTAAATGCTTATATTTTTGTGAAGCATTGTTAATCAGCTAATAAACAATATTTTATACTTACATGGATTTCTGGAATTTGAATAGATGGGCAATATAGTTGTGTAATGAGTGCATATAAGTGAATATACTCTATATAATTTACAGATAAAGCATGGCAAATTGACAATATTTTGCCATTCATAATTCATTTGAAAACTAACTGTGGCAGAACTAATTTTGCAAGTTCTTTCTTATAGTGAATAGTTTCCTTTGTCTAAAGAAAATACTGAATATGACACGTCATAAATAAATCTAAATTTTATCTTTTAAGGCTGCTCTAGTAGAAAACAAAATGTTTTTTTCCAAACATCTTCATTAAAATATTACCTTGGGCATTCGCAAGTCAAGCTTTATTCAGTCCATATTACATCCAGAAAAGACATTGATCCCACAAGTAGAGCAGCAATGAATAAATTCAATTAATTTGCTCCTATCTCACATTTTGTTGGATTTTAACTTAGTTATCATAATTTGTCCATGTTCTTCTGTCAGGAAGACTTCCGATGTAAATCTAAACTTTGTTTAACGGTTCATTTTAAATTCCTGCAACGATATATATTCATACGACACACGAACACTAACTCTGGTCCCAATAAAAAGACGAATGCTTCGGTTCTTGTAGGAAAATATGTACGTCACAATCGGCTCGGGGCACTAATTTGTCTTTGCTGCATTTTATTAAATTGGTCTTTACTGGATAATTTGTCTTGCCTATGTTGTGTTATTGTAACATATTTTATCAATATATTACAATTTAACACATTAAAAAATCGTATAATCTCGCTTTAAGGGAATAGTCTTGTGTTGTAGTTGCATGGTTGTTACTTAATTTACAGGTTATGCTGTTACATATATATAGCATAACACTATCAATTCAATTTGAATAGAAAATAAAGTAGGAATACATGTGTTGTTTTGTGTGTTCTTATCTGTAATTTTTTAAGTGAGAAGTGGGTTCATTTCCACGTTAATAACTTTCCTCAACAGGTACAGGTAGCTAGCTGGACATTACAAATGTAAAAGTACAGTATAGGTACACTTTTAAGGATATATTAGTTTTAATTTTCATCATGCAAAACATGCCATTACAAACAAATGGTTTAAGCACATGTTTTATTTTCTAGGAAAACATTAATGTTATTCCAATGATTTTATTGCCCTTCCTCTGCCTGAGCAGTGTTTTGTTTCTGTCAGTGCAATTAGCCCATACATTATCAATTCGTCTGCAGTAAAAATATTTGAAGATTTGGAGCTATTATGCATACAAAGGTAGCCCATAAGCCATTTTTGACAGAATATTTTGATGTACATCAGAACAAACATTCTAAAATTCAGGTAGTGCAGATATTTAAGTGTACAATAATTTTCTGGTCCTTCCTGCTTTAAACTTAACAAGTAGAACTCACTAGTATGTGAAGTGTGAATGAGACATCAATCTTTGGATGAACTGTGTTTTTTTTCAACAATGAAACGTAAGTTTATTTCTAAGGAAATGATTATTATTTTATTAGGCAACATGCGATAAAAATACAAAATCATTCTAACCAAAATTATGGAATATACAATTCAAAGTCAACAACTTTAAATAAATTACTATTTAATGTAAGCAATACATTTTGTTGATATCAATATAAATATATATTGAGACAGAACTTTAAAAAGTAAATATATAAAAAAAAACAAATTTTATTTAATCATATCGCGCTGTAGTCAGACTGTACTTATCAAATCCATTCCTATTCTTATACTTTGCACGTTTCGTTCTAATTTGCAACATTGTTCGGAATTTTCTCCGAAAATTGGCATTACATAGAGGATACAAGAAAGGATTAAGCGTTGAGTTCAAGTATCCAATCCATGTCATGGCTAACAAAAGTCCTTGGTCAATGCAGCCATCACAGAACGCCACGACAAGAAAGAGAATAAAATAGGGTAGAAAACATAAAGTAAATGCGCCCATTATCACTCCTAGCTGCCGTGCTGCTTTGATCTCTTTTCTTAGGGCTGAGCTTTGCTTCATGTTTCTGATTTTGTTTTTTATATTTAGCACGCTGTTTGATTGT
Source organism: Dreissena polymorpha (assembly GCF_020536995.1). Classification (NCBI taxonomy): domain Eukaryota; kingdom Metazoa; phylum Mollusca; class Bivalvia; order Myida; family Dreissenidae; genus Dreissena; species Dreissena polymorpha. The sequence continues at coordinate 40,185,971 of NC_068359.1, read as the reverse complement.
GAATGTCTCCGAATGCGCTCGTCCCTAAAAACGAAAGCATTCCGTTGCCCAGTCTTCTTACCAGCCGTGGTAACCATGGAATCAATTATGGTCTCTGCCTCTCTTATACGTTTCAATCCACTTGTGAGAGTGTAATTTGTTTTTCGCCTGTCCTCACTGCTTGAGCATGAACTGATTGGGGTACTCATGGGGGACAAGTCCCCAGAGGCATTGCTGGTGTTTCGCACGAGGACAGCACTGGGCTTGGCATGAATAGTCGATTTGTTTGAGAAATCTTCATAGTAATATCTTTCTATTTTCTCTGTTTCAGCATCTATGACATTTTCATCGTAGACGTACTCAATTTTACATGTTTCTTTCCCAGGACGCCTCGTTCTGTACACCGTTTCTCTATTTTTTATACGTTTGTTCCTTTTTGCTAATTTCTTTGGCGTCCTCATTAATGTTCGTAAGAACAGATCCCTTCGCCCAGATTCTTTCATCGCAGTGTAGGAATGTGAACTGGTAAGCTGGTTTGCAAGGGAATTCTCAGAGAAACTCTGGCCCATGGGATACTGTGAAATTTGATTGTCATCCTGTCTACTATGTGTGCTTTCAGAATCTAGAATGTTGTCGCTGTAATATGATATCTCATCCATTGTGTTCATATTTGAAATCTGCATGTTACCTTGCTTAACGTTTCGCTGCCCTAATTCCATTTCAGATCGCTTGCGAATTTCTTGGAATATTTTCCAGTATAAACAATACATGATTGCGAGAGGAAGATAAAAATTGAAAAAAGCTGTCACAACCTTGAATGCACTATTTTTGGCATACTCTGTATCACAAACATTTGATGGCACAGTGCGTTCTCCGCGGTAGAAAAAATGATGCCATCCAAGTATAGGTATAATCCACATTGAAGATAAGCACCAAACCCCGGTAATCATCAGGACCGCTCTCTTCTTTGTTCTCTTTCGGAGGTACTTGAGCGGGGACCTGACGGACCAGTATCGGTCCAGGCTCAGTATGAACAGGTTCAAGATGGACGCCGTGCTGGCCGTGTAGTCGACTCCGATCCAGATCTGACAGACTGCAACACCTAGCAACCAGTGCTCAGTGAAGATGTAGACTGTGCTTATTGGCATGACAACCAGTCCGACGATCAGGTCCGCTATTGCCAGGGACACAATGAACATGTTGCTCACCTAAAAAGATATACATTCTGAGAATTATGCCATATTTATTAATCCCCCCTAACTTCTCCGTGACAATTATTATTATTTTATACCAGATTCACATAATACAATGTTTCTGTATTTTAGTGTTTTTATAAAGTTACGTGATAGAATCTATATAGATATGTATTTGTTAAATATAAATTACCATATTGTATGATTCACACCACCCACCCACCCATCGCCATGGTAATCATTTATAATGTATGGCATCTTGGCACTATTTTTGCTGTCTTCAGTTGTAATATGAGAGACTTGAAGACAGAGGTTTTGTAATAGATACACAAAAATGGATAATAGGCGGAGGGTAATTTATGTTTTGAGTCAGACATGGTGTGACTTCAGGAAACCCTTAAGATTGATTTTAGTTACACCCAGGGTTCATATTTCAAGATATGTCATATTTTACAGACTATTGTTGAATGATTTAAGATCAAGTTGTGATAGAAACATAGCTGTGATATACTGTTCATGCATTTTTAATATGTACCATTTTGCAATTTTTTTTTTGTAGCTATCTTACCCAGGTTTTACCTTGTTTGACCTTTCTCAACGGCCAATAAAGAGTTGGAGAGATTTATTGCCTGTAGAGCTCAATTGGTCATTGTAGGCTCAGTATACTCTACAGTATATAATAGTACAAAGTACCCGGGGTACAGAAATTGTAATAAAAAATCCCCCTGATTGAGGCTGGGTATTTTTGCCGTGTCTGGGTACTTCTTAGTATATTTAAGAGTACCCACGGTACTTTTAAGTAGTACCTGAGCCAACAACGACCAATTGAGCGCCTGCAGTTAACCCTGCTTTAATAGTTAATGAATCATTATAATTCGACTACTACATTTGCCAAATTAAAAAATTTGGGGATACAGCGTAGCTTTTTTTCTGGATTAATGATGAATGTGAAAGAATTGTATCTGATACAGACATATTGAGAGGGTATATAAACAGTTCCACACTCAACAATACAAATCAAGAGATGGTGTGTATTTCCCTTCACATAATCAATAGTTGATATGCTTAGAGGCCGTGTTCTTACAATTAATTATCAGTTTCATATTGCATTTTATTTTCGATCCTGTAATTGTTAATGCTCCTGATAAGGTGGCATATAGCAGTTGAACTGTCCGTCAGTCTGTCTGTCAGTCAGTCCGTCCGTCCGTCTGTAAACTTTAACATTGGCCATAACTTTTGAAATATTGAAGATAGCAACTTAATATTTGGCATGCATGCGTATCTCATAGAGCTCCACATTTTGAGTGGTGAAAGGTCAAGGTCATCCTTCAAGGTCAAAGGTAAAAAAATAATTCAAGGGAAGTAACAAGCTTTAAAGGGAGATAATTTCTATTTATCATTTAGCAGGTACAGATCATTTTTACTAGGGAAGTAATATTTTTTTAAGGGGATATAATCAAAAACTAAAATATTTAAATCAAAGCGGCGCAGTAGGCGGCATTGTGTTTTTGACAAACACATCTCTTGTTTAATGTACATTCCATCGTGCAGGATATCAAGGTAAGTTTATGGTCATATGGTCTGAAAATTGTCGCAGCAAGCCAGAGTTGGCTACCAATTTCAGCCCTTTGGCTATTTATAACACAGGCTGAACCATGAGGAAATATTCTAGTTAGATTTTTCTTTTACAAAACGCAATATGATAGAATATGTTATTTGAATGTGTTGAAATAAAACTGCGTCTTAATTAAATACTAAAATACAATATATTTCAATTGTGATGAACAAACTGCTAAATACATAATAAAATTATGTTATGTTGAGTACACAGTCATATAATATCGTGTGATGAAGTATCGTGTCTTATATATTGTAAACACCAGAATGTATATGAGTATAAAAGTACACATGAAATAGGATATGTGCTGATGCATTGATGTATTAACTGCGTAAACATTTACTAAAAAGTGTAAACGTAAATATGCAACACACAGTACATAACACACTTTTCATGCGGTGGAAGAGCGCCTAACAACTGAAAAAAACACCAACAGCGATAATTAAACCTTTGTTTTCAATTAGATTATTTAGATTTGTAAATGTTAAACCTTTATTGTCAAAAGCAGGAGGTAATTATTGTTATTTCCCTTCATGAAGGTGTTTCTTGTTGTTAATGATTCTCTCCCCGCACATTATTGATGCTTGATTTTTTAAATTACCCATTCTGAAAAAGATTCTACATTTTTAGAAGCTATTATCTAAGTAAATCAAAATAATTAGCAGATTATTTTGTAAATCAGCTAGACTTTTATCACCATATTGGAGAGCGTGCTTTCATGTCATGTTGACTTTATTATGTAAGTCCTATGATTAAATAGCATAAGCTCTGTTAATTCCGGTCTTATACGTTCGTCTTTGGGCAAATTAATTATGTTTTTTTTTCTGAGAATGGTTTACATATTTACAGTTTTTGACTTAACGAAAGTTACTGCATGAGTCATAGCTCTTAGTGATTCTAACAACTGAAAAATAATTTCGGATTCTTTGTGGCTTGAACTCCTGGCTAAATTATCCTTCGATGGTTTGTGTCTTGGCGGTTTCAGAACCGCTCAAGTCATTATTAGGAGGTTTCTTCGCAGAAATACATATTTCTTTATTCTGTGTGCATTAAATAGAGGATATATATTTGTTGGATTTGATATATCAATTTTAATTCACAAGTAATTATATATAAAAAGTTGTTTGATCACAAGTTAATTGACATTGATATTCCACCAAATCCAACAAATTTTCTAATTTTTTATGCTTTCAAATGATTACTTTTTGTATTTTTTGTGATATTTTGACATAGTAACGTCATGAAAACAACATCATTTCACTGTATCACAGTGAAAATTATTGATAATTTTCACTGTTTTAAACAGTGAATTATCAGTTTTAATTCACCGATAGTTCTCTATAAAACACTGGAAAGCATAAAATAAACATGACATTATTTTAGTATTCTACTCCGCAAACAGTATTCCCTTCGATTGAAAAATGCTCCAACCAAGAATGCAGTATTATTTTTATCTTCATAAATGCTGTATAAAAGAGGTTTGTTTAAAGATTGTGGAAAGGGAAAATTTTCCAATATTTTGTGACAGATTCAAAAAAAAAAGAAAAGAACACTTAATCCTAGAGCAAAGTAACACTAATGCTGTTTAATCAAACTAAAAAATACACTATTGTTTATTACTATTCATTTTACTATTTTGTGAAAACATACGGATTATTTATATAAACTATACAATTAATTTGATAATGTAATAGGCAAGTGATTAAGGTGGTAGCCTCTTAATGCAAAGGTCAACAACGTTGAAATACACCATAATTTGTCAAAAAAGTTCTTATTTCCTGAATGACTATGGGATAATTGCAGTGTGATGGTTTTTAGTTGTTCGCGTAGCGAACAGCTAATGTTGTTACTAAAAATTTATCGCTTAAACCGAATATAAAAAACAATTTAATATAACAAGAATTATCTGTTTCGTAATCTCGTTCATGCTTGTACAGCGGGGTTAAATTTGGTATTTCTGGGAAACGTTCTTTTGTTCTCAACAGAAAGCGGCGATCTTTTGTATTTACGGGTGCTAACAACGCAATAGTAGAAGGTTAAGCTTGTTTATATTCACAGTTCTCAATTTATAAAACGTTGAACATGAGTTCACCAATTACTACATGTATACTATAGACAACCTCAACAATGCTTTATAATCGCTTAAACCGAATATTAAAAAACAACTACATACAACAAGAAATATCTTTTAAAAAGGTAGTCGGCGTAAATGCTGACTTTGAAATAAAGTTTGCAATTTACGTTTCTAAATAAATAAATTGAAAACAAAAGTTTAACTATTATGGGTTTTTTCACTTGTAAGTCGCACATTCACCGCATGAAATGTGTGTTATCATTGTCAAACCACAAATAAGTGTAAGTAGATACAAATTATACTACGGGAGTGCACATTATATGTGTCCTCACGTGCTTTATTATGAGTATATTTCTTCACTATCGAAATATATCGTATGATAATATTTGATTTAAACGCAGTTTTCTTTCGACACATTTAAATCCCACTTTCATAGCCGCGTCATGCGAAAATGGGTCTAATGCGTTTCGGCCAGCGTATCTTAAACCCAACATGTGTATTTGCACAGTCTGGTCAGAGGCGATGCTGTTCGCTATAAAATCACTCAATGTGTTATGGTCATTATGTATCTCCTGACAAGGCTTAGAGATGTGCAGGCTGAGTGGGCCTTATTTATGATGGGCGCATATGGAATAAGACCCATGACGAGGGTCATTTAAAATCTCATTGCGAATTGTAAATGGCACATTTGAGAACAATGCTTTTCGATACAAAATTGAATTCAAAATAGCAAACTTGTAAATAAGGCCAGCCTATCCAGGCGTTCAGGAACGATTTACAGACGTGCTGACCGAGAATGGCAAACATTGTGGTTGGATAATTAAACGATTTTCCTCTTATCGTGACACTATACTATTTCGGTAATGTTTGTTTTCTCATCATGAAAGCAAAACTGTGTTAATCGATAGTCAACTATATATTCCCCGGACGATTTGGTGAACGAGTACTGACCCTGAAATTATGCGAGATGGGTTTTAATGCGTAATTGAAAATGGGCCACAATTTGTGTCGTTTGAACATACAGAGAATAGTCCGGAACTCCTTACACTGAACAGTGCTACATCCTTTGCGCTGAGCACAGACACGGTGATGTAGCCAAAGTTCAGAGGTTTTATCTCGAATCAGCCTATGGAATATTCGAAAATATTCACGCGTGTCTGCTGGCGTTATGTAAAAGTCATCTAAGGCGAAAAGCTGGGTAAAACAGATACGTCGAAAAAGCGCATTAGTGCTCTATACCTATGTTTAGGTCAGAGTTGTTGACACCGTGTGAACTGCTAGGGTAACAAGTAATGCATAGACAACGTAGTACGGGTAAACAGGGCCGTCTTTATGACTACCTAATTCGTGAGTAAAACGTATTGCTCGCAGATTTATTTTTTATTTATTTTCATCAATTATCTTATTGTATATTTTGAATTTGCATATTGTGTCAAAAATCAAAAGTTTTGTACAGGGAATTTTCATCATGAAATTATATTCTTAGTGAGATAGGTATTCGATATTCCAACAATATTCATTTAATATGATGGTGATTGCATATTGTCTTTATATTTAGAGCCATTTTGTTGTTATTTTTTCTAAGTTATCTTTATAAAATAAATAGAATGATAAAAAGTGAACACAAATCTCGACCCGAGCGTTATGACACACTCTTTATAAATTTGAATGGCATGTGTTCATTTCAATCTTGCGATTAATTTTGAAAATGAGTTGCGTCTTAAATTATGCAATAGCGAACAACTTCAGTGTCTTCAGCGCTTTGATAACATTACTGTTGGCTCCATGTTCAAATGAAGAAAATAAGAAAACCAGAAGAGTGATATATACTATTATGAAATATGATTATGTAATTTTGCTCTTACACAGAGCAGGAATGACTTTTACAGCAGAAATATTATGTAATTAAGATTTATGACACCTGACTAATTGCCACACCAAATTTAAATAATTATATCCACCAAGTGCTTTTGGAGTAGAAAGATTCAACTCATTTTGCTGAGTACTCTCTACACAACAAAATTATTACCCATTGTGTCTGTTAGTTCTCTTGCACTAAACATATTTATTTATGTTTAATGTTGGAGCATTCTAGAATGACTCATTATGTCAGTCAAGAAAATTTGAGAATGCTTCCATGTGAGGGTTTTATAGTTAGGCTTCATTGAGCAAATGTTATTTCTCCTTATGGCACATGCACAACACTTAAAACTTGCCCAGGTGTTTTTCGTTATTTAGAAAACTACTTCGAAGTCAAATTTCAACTTTTGGACCCACCATTTTGCCAGAAACAACAATATGGTAAATTATTATACTGCTTACAGGCAGTATTGTGCATGTGACCACTTGAATTAAGTGACCTTTGTCTTATGCAACCCCCCCCCCCCCGCCCCGAGAGGTTTCACTCTATTTTGATATTGTATTAAGCAACTTTTGCTATAAGCGACCAGCAACCGCTAATTTTCGTGTATTTTGATGTCCAAAGCTTGGATTTTAGCAACCATTTGGGGTTAAAATTGGAATATCTGTTGACCATTAAGGGACAAACTTGATAGCCAATTTATCGCCATCAAAGTAAAGCCGCTTGCTGCCATAAAACAACACTGTCTTGCTGATAAAACTGGCTTCCTTTGTCTAGCGATCAACATAGTAAACCAATCATGTAATGGAGTGTGTAAAGCTCCGCCTTTTTCATCTTTTACAGAGAACGAAGGAGGACTAAAAGGTTAAGTACACTAGCTGATGCTCTGATATTGAACATCTGTTCAAAGAATGTTAAGTGCCAATTTGCAATTGTATTTACTCGGCCTAAGCTTTATAACAATTAATACCTTTTTCTAGTTTTATCCGTAAAAGGCCGAGCAGTTATGATATACCAACTTCCAGTACATATCCAAAAAATGGCGATCATTTGTTTGTTGATGTTTACAAAATTCTTCAACACATATCCACTCTACTTCTTTCTTACAAGGAAGGCTCTTGCACTTGTCTGCTTTCAAATGTATTATGTGGAATACATTTATCATGATCACAGTCATGGATGTAATATAAATTATTCTTGCAATTCAGGTTAAGCCTTTACCACTCAGAGACGCACTTTAACACATTTGAAATCTCTTAGAAAATCAAATTAAGTTATAGACCTCTCTCCTAGACTTAAATTGTAATGGCTTCATTTCCAACCCTAAGATTCTGATGAGCAGCAAACTGCATAAAACCTGAACAGCCTGCGAGTTGCTATTTGCATGTAGCAATTTTGATTTCTCTCTGAGTGGGAAAGGGTTTATATAACAGTCTGAGTTACCAATGTGGGAAACTTGACATAGTTTCGCATAATAATTTAAAGAAGATTTTTGGTTTGGAATCCAGCTGAGGAAAAATGTAATATTGCAATGCTAAAATTTGAAAACAAAGTCATATGTCAATCATTTGTATGCCCAACTTTAAGATGGTCAAGGTGATGTGATTTGTTAATGTTGGTTTAACGGTCACTAGGTCTGTCTGCCGGTGTTTCAATGTCTGTCTGCCAGTGTTTTAACTTGCTAAGCCAAATATTATTTATCTGACCTAAACAAATTCATTAACATGTTTTCTGCATAAATATTTCCTCATGTTGCTGAGTAATGTCCCTTGAACATTAATTCTTTATGTTCAGAGTTCAGCTGAGCAGTCTAGCTTAGCGAATGTTTACCCACCCACCCACCCACCCCCCCCCACACACACCCACCACCCCCACCCCCCCCCCCCCCCACCCACCCACCCCCGCCAACCCACCCCCCCTTCAGACGTATTTAGACAACATGACATTCGTTTAAAACCATGCTTGTTCTATAGTTTACTAATAGGTTGCAATTAAAAAACTGTGTATGACTGTGATTACTAATTGATACCCATGCATGTATTGTTTCTTTTATTTGGCTGCTGAAAAAAGCTGACTGCTTTTTTATCCCATGCCAAAGGCGGGAGGATATAGAATCGGCCTTTTTTTTCCGTCCCCCTGTCATTCTGGCCATCAGTCCGTCCGGCCATCTGTCAGTCCCTCTGTCACAAACAATATTTTGGGCGGGGGATATCAGTTCAACGAATTTGCTTGTTCTTTATTACGTTATTAATATTCCAGGACTGTCTTATACCAACCACCGTTCAAAGCACAGGCAAAATAGCTTATCAATTAACAGGTTCACACAGACCTTGAAAAGTGCTTGAAAATCAAAGTTTGCTTTTAAAAGTGCTTAAAAACGATCTGGAGACTGGCACTGGAGTGCTTAAAAGTGCTTATTAAACAAAGCCTTAAAAGGTGATTAGAAATGCTTTAATATCTGCCTGGTAAAGTGCTTGAAAATGAAATAATCACAAGTAAAAGTGTTGAAAACATTAATTCTTTCCAAGCTTTCAGATAATTTCACGCCATATCGATCCGATGATATTGATCGCTCCTCCTATCTGAGGAGATACCCGCTGTTTGTGTACGGTCTTTCTGGTACGGGTATTGATGAAAACTATTAACTGGCTACAACAACAAGAATTAGAATCTGCTTCGAGGTCAAATAAAGAAAACACCCCAAAATGCTTGCAAGAAAATGTGTTTTTAAAAAGACTTTTGTCAATCCGTATCCTTGTATAGTAGAGGTTTCTAGGACTCGGGCAAGATGAACGCAATGTCAAACAAATAATAACTTGCCAGAATTGGCAAATTGGCTCTCACTTAGAGCTGCCAAAAAAGCACAAGTTACCAAAGAAATCTGGTTTGTTAAATCTTAAACATATGCATATTTGCTTAGTTGAATATGCTCACACAAATAAACATAATTGTGTTTGAAATTATTTTAACACCTGCATCAGCTATTTTTCACGTTTTCAATGGTGTTAAATGTCATTTACACGGCTGAATTTTGGGTATATACGAATGAGTAGAGGTCTGTGTCATGATATATTTGTGAACATTATCACACTGTTTTTTCTCAATTATATTAGAATCATGGTCAGACAGTTGTTGTATCAACAAATCCATCTCATTATTGGAGTGAGGATAATTATAGCAGCTGCAAAATGCAAGTAAAATAATAAATATGACATTTTGACCACACTACCTTAATGTCAACTATTTCACATCATACACAAAATGTGATAAATTAAAGTGTTGTTAAATTTATATTTCATGCAATTTAAAATTGATGAATTAATGTTTTGTAACATGTATATTTCCTACAATTTAAATTTATGATGCTGCGATTTAATGCTAAAAATGCAGTTGATGCTTCATAATTCAATAAGGACTACTATGTTTAATAACACTGAGTTGTTATGTATTTACAAATTCATATACATAAGAAATATCATAAAAATTACTTATAGACATTTCAAAGTTGCAAGTAGAAAAGTGCTTGATATTTGTTTGTTTGACCCTGAAAGTGCTTGAAAAAGCCTTATTTGGTGATAAACATGAACATGGAGGTGAAAACTTATGAAACACATTAATTGCAATGTTGGGAAGAAATAATACACAAGTTACTCTCAGGTTTATAATCAGCATGCATTATGGACTGAAATGAAATAATGCTTTCATGTCCTACCACAAGGTCAAAGGTACAAACAATTTCAGCAAAACGATCTAATTCTGGCAAGAAAAATGATGGCATGTATGTTATGGAATGATATACAATTGTTCTTTAAAAGCCCAACACTTTTTCCCAATATTTGTTGGCAAAATAGGTCTGTGCAGTTTAATTTTTTACCAAATTACCATAGCCATTGTGGAATTATAACCTTGAATTATTTATTTTAAAAAAGCCGTTATTATTGACTGTTTCCGCTCTTAGATCCCTATCATTATCAAACTTGCAGACCAATGTTTAGGATAATATCATAGACAATAGTGTTTTATTACTGATTCACCACATGGACTTCAGAGTTACGGTCCTTGATTTATCTGTAATCTCCCTATAACCTTCACCAAGAATGTTATTCATCATTAAGTACACAAGTTTTCATCCCGGCCGACCGAGTTTTTAGTTACTTTTCACTATCTGACGTATCTCTTAAATTATTCAATTATACCTGCAATAGTTGTAAAATGATGATTATTATTCTTGATTTAAAGCACACATTTTAAAGATTGCTATCTGAAAATAGACAACTCTGATATGGTTGTTCTCATTTGAGAGAAATATTCAATATTGTTAATAATTTCAATTTCCTGTTAATATCTTCTAAACAATGAATAAAATATTTTTGCGCAGGAAATGGAAGCCAAACATTTTACTTTATTGTTTGCATGTAAAACAAATGTCAGGGTTGCCACTTAACTTGAAAAGTCATGGAAATTTAATTTTTTTTTCAAGGTCAGTGAAAAGTCAGGGAATTTAAAAAAATGGTCAGTGAAAAATGACATTTCAAAAAAGTCAGTGAAAAGTCAGGGAAAAACAAAATGTGGGGTCGATACATAAGTTATTTAGTGGCTATGGCAGTCTTCAGGTATCATTTGTTTTAATAGATTCAACAGTATATTTTTAATTGAAATGTTTTGACTATTTTTATGTACATAAAACATTAACATGTGTAAAGCATGTTCAAAAATGTACATTTATCTTTTTGTATCCTTGAAGGCTGAAAGGCTTTGCAACCCTTGCCCCAAGAGCTGATTGATACTATATTTTATGCTTTGCATGATCATTAGAGATGACAGCATGAAAGAGCTATACTAACTTTGCTCATTTATTTCAGTTATCAAGAAGACCTGCTTCTGCTCCTAACTGCATGATTTTCATATAATAACCTACCAGATATCACAGATCATAAATTGATTTTCTTTTCTAATTTCAGATTTAATATAATGTACACATAGATAGACATACTACCAGCATGAGTAAAATGACATTATTTAATGATTGTTGGCTCAAAGACCCTGAGTTTTCATCATGAGTTGGCAAAAATTCTAAACTCTAAAATCAAAAACTCTAAAAATGAAAACAAAGCACGCTGCCTTATATATGGTGGAGGTTCCTTTACGCTAAGAAACATGGGAAAACAAGCTCTAAGGAGTCATGCCAAAGGCAAAAAGCAAAACCATAACTAACATCACATGTATCTACCTATAGAAGTATGTTTTGTTCATAGGTTTTGAGACATAGTCATTTTATGTGTGGTTGTACATGCATAACTTTTTATCTTTGGTATTGTGGTATTTACTATATCATGCATAATTTAGTACACAAGTAGTACTGCTTTGTTATTTGTTAAATATTTTATGTTAAAGAATAGAATAAACATTAAATGGGTGGATTTAGTCGGCTGTATGGGGAGGAGGAGGCCGAATATGTCACGAAATTAGTCAGTGAAAACGAAGATTTGGTCAGGGAAAAGTCAGTGAATTTTATTTCATCCGGTTGGTGGCAACCCTGAATGTCCTTGCAAGACTATTTCTCGCCATGTACTTAAGGACAGGACAAAATAATACATATGATACTAGCAGCTCGCCACTAAAGGCTGAACATTATTTTTTTGGTTGGGGAAATAAGCTGTTCTTAAACGTTTCATGCACAAAAAAATGGCTGCTTTGTTTAAGAACTTGAGTTCATGAACTCATTGACATATTAAGCAGCGGATGCAAGAGATTTAAAGGTATATCTTCGCAGAGAGCTCAAAAAGTTGTTTCTGCTAATTTGTGTCATGCTTTATCACAAATAAATTAAAATAGTTTGCATCATGAATTAAAGGATTTTAATTCTATTCAAAATTAATTGGTAGTTTACCAATGTGCTTTTTATGTTTGACTAAAACCTCTACGTCTTCAAATTTAGTACAAAAGGTAAATTGTTGCATGGAGAGCGGTCATTGACTAGATAAGTTGCAATCAGACACAAATTCTCTTTGAAATCTCTTAATTACAAATATCAGCGTAATAAAACGCATTAACATACAGATAACAGCTTCTAACTACTTCGCTGAATATAAAATGGAGCATGCTTCCTCGAAGCGCTATATCAAATAGTAACATACCATATATTTCAATTGTCAATAGAAATGTTATGTAAAATACATTAGATGCCATGTGAGGACACATAGTATTATGTGATGTATCATTTATATCTACATACAAAATATGCAGTTTAAACATACTTTTATATGTGTTTTGTTTGATATTTCCACAGTTTTTGTCGAGGCGCCACAGTGTTTTTTTAAGTACCACCTCTTTTGATACCTTGGCTGAACAATGTCCCTATATGTCATATATTTATATATGCAAATACCAGCAAATATAAGTGTATGAAAGTGGATTTGGAAATTTGATTATGTACTTTGTATTGATTTATAAATTGGATAAATATGCATTAATATTTTAATACATAAATATGTCATACACTACAAAACAAACAATTCATGTGATGGATAAGGGAATTACAACTGAGAAAAAATACAACAACAATTTAACCTTTGTTTTTAGTATAATTATTTAAAAATGTAAAATCCCAACCTTTATTTTCTAGGACAGGATATACGCCAAATATATTTTTGAAGATATTTCGTGAAAGAAAAAAGAAAAAATGCACTCTCTCTGCTTCGACAGTCCTTCATTTCCTAACTGTCATTTTATGCTACTTATTCTGGCTGTTACTTTCGAAAGGATGGCGGCGTTATTTGATGACTTGTCACAAATGAGTTATTATATACATGACTCATGCCTGAAATAGTGAATGGTTGATTGTATTGTCAAAATAATGGCAGTGTTAAAATTATTGTATTGTTAAAATCCATGCGTGCTACCTAAAGCAACATTACACACTAGCTTGCAATTACTGCGTATGGAGAAGAACCTTATAAGATTTTGATCGTTTGTTGTAATCCGTTTTTTGGAATAACGTGACTCTGTTGTAACTGTATATGATATGCAAAGGTACACATGTACCATGTTTGTTCGTGAAGTAAAATATGTTTAATTAAACTAAATGGTGAATAGTTTAATTTTAAGTCATGACTAAAGATGCACATGGACAAAGATAACCTTTAGCTTGTTAGTGATATGTTCAAACGGGCAAAAGTGATCAATCGAAAACATATATAACCCGGATTATAAAACTATGCATGAATTTCACCATGGTGAAACACAATAATTGAAAGTAAAAAAGAAGCTTCAACTTGTGCTAATTTAATAAAATATATGAAGAAGTAATATAATTCAGAGCAATAACATCTCAACTGTATCTTATTCCCTTTCCCAGAACTGGGAAGACAATAAAATTGTAATATGAGCAATATGAGTACTACATCAAAGGATAGACATTCTTATGTGATTTTTCTTAATTTTCATGTAATGAGGTTCATAAATCCTAACTTTATGATGAGCTTTGCAGATCAAAGGGTCACTGATTTTTTTTATTGGTAAAAGAAACAACTGATTTTTTTCATGGTACTTTGAGTGATATCGGACCAAAGTTTTTATTGAGCAGGTATATTGCACTAGCTTTGTTTAGTGCATTGAGGCAGCTTACTAATTGCCTTTAATTAAAAGACAATTACCTGCAATCAATTGTACACAAACCAATAAACCATTGTTAATGAAAACATTTCAGGGATTAAACTCAGCAGGTATCGAATATTGTTTTGTTTTTCTTTATCACATAGTGACACATCAGACACAATTTGTTGCTCCATCCAAGAAGTGGGGGTATTTCAGTCTGTCTGTTTGTCGGTCGGTCGGTAGACCAGTTTGTTAACAATCAATAAATCGTCGAGGCATTGTCCAATTGGCTTGATACATCATATGTACATTGGCCTTGGACAGTAGATGGCCCCAATTGAAATCAGGGTCACTAGGTGAAAGGTCAAGGTCACCATAAGTGTGAAAATCGTTTTCGGTCAACAACTCGTCAACAAATTGACTGATTGGCTTGATACTTCACATGTGCATTGGCCTTGGACAGTAGATGACCCATCTTAAAATTGAGGTCATTAGGTCAAAGGTGAAGGTCATGGTCACAATAAGTGTTAAAATGGTTTCCAATCAATAACTCATCAACTCAAGCAAAGGTCAAGGCCACAATAATTGTGAAAATCGTTTCCGGTCAATAACTCGTCAACAAATTGACTGATTGGCTTGATACTTCACATGTGCATTGGCCTTGGACAGTAGATGACCCCTATTGAAATTGAAGTAACTAGGTCAAGGTCACTGTCACAATTAGTGTGAAAATCGTTTCCGATCAATAACTTGTCAACGAAATGACCGATTGGCTTATTACTTCACATGTTCCATGGTCTTGAAAAGTGGTTTACCCCTATTGAAAATGGGTTCACTATTTCAAAGGTCAAGTTCACTGTGACATTAAGTTTTTAACTGGTTTCCGTCCAATATGTCATCAAAGGATTGAGTGATAGGTGTCAAGGCCCTGTTTGTTGGGGGGAGGGGGGCATCTTTCTCCGACCGCAGAGCTCTTGTATTATGAAGCTTTTCATGGTGTTTATGTTAATAAATGGTCTTACTGACAACAATATGTAACTTAAAACAAATGATCTAAAATAAAGACAAGGTACTGTCATGCCCATTAATAAAATCTTTACAGATGTGCATGTCCAGATGGTCATTAAAGGGTGTTGTTAATGTTTTTAAGTCTCGGATAACTATTTTCTTGAGGCTGTGAGATGCCAACATTATTTTAATCCTTTCTTTTGTTATGCCCCCCTTCGAAGAGGTCCGTCCGTCCGTCCACCAGATGGCTTCTGGATGATAACTCAAGAACGCAAAGGCCTAGGATCATGAAACTTCATAGGTAGATTGATCACGACTGGCAGATGACACCTATTGATTTTCAGGTTACTAGGTCAAAGGTCAAGGTCACAGTGACTCGAAATAGTAAAATGGTTTCCGGATGATAATTCAAGAACGCTTAGGCCTATGATCATGAAACTTCAAATGTACATTGATCATGACTGGCAGATGACCCCTATTGATTTTCAGGTCACTAGGTGAAAGGTCAAGGTCACAGTGACTCAAAATAGTAAAATGGTTTCCGGATGATAACTCAAGAATGCTTATGTCTAGGATTATGAAACAACATATGTACATTGATCATGACTCGCAGATAACCCCTATCGATTTTCAGGTCACTAGGTCAAAGGTCAATGTCACAGTGACTCGAAACAGTAAAATGGTTTCCGGATGATAACTCAAGAATGCTTACGCCTAGGATCATGAAACTTCATAGGAACATTGGTCATGACTGGCAGATGATCCCTATTGATTTTCAGGTCACTAGGTCAAAGGTCAAGGTCACAGTGACTTGAAACAGTAAAATGGTTTCCGGATGATAACTCAAGAATGCTTACGCCTAGGATCATGAAACTTCATAGGTACATTGATAATGGCTGGCAGATGACCCCTTTTTATTTTCAGGTCACTAGGTCAAAGGTCAAGGTCACAGTGACGGGAAAAAGTAAAATGGTTTCCGGATGATAACTCAAGAATGCTTACGACTAGGATCATGAAACTTCATAGGAACATTGATCATGACTGGCAGATGACCCCTATTAGTTTTTAGGTCACTAGGTCAAAAGCCAAGTTCACAGTGACTCAAAACAGTAAAATGATTTCCTGATGATAACTCAAGAATAATAAGGTTAGGATAATGAAATTTCATAGGTACATTTGATCATCACTGGCAGATGACCCCAATTGATGTTCAGGTCACTAGGACAAAGGTCAATGTCACAGTGACAAAAACCGATTTCACTCAATGGCTGCCACTACAACTGACAGCATATCTGGGGGCATGCATGTTTTACAAACAGCCCTTGTTATTTGTTATTACTCCTTCCATCATTTCAAAGAAATGTGTATACTTTTATGGAGGCAGTGATTATGTTGCAAGAAGAGTGCATTTTGTAAGGACTTTTGCTGTTTATGGGTCTTTCAAATATTTGTCATGATATACCCAAACATATATCCTAATCAAAGTACTGACAGTACTGGTATGATGATGCTTTTGAAGAGGATTAATATAAAAGCATCTATTTAAGTTTATCTTCATTACGGGGAAGTAGTACCCGTGGGGAACGTGATCCATTCAGCGAAACTTGGAGGCGGGTTTCATTCTCGATCAAATATAACAATAAATATCTTTTAAAAGATATTCGACGTGTATTTTCTGTACCACTTATCTTTAAAAAAAACGTTATGTTACAGTAAACGTATGTGGGTTATAACATTACGTTTCAGCATATAGATTCAAAACTTGGCATGCTCTTTAATTACACCATGCTCTTTAATTTCACATGTATACCATACCAAACTTTATATTTCTTTGTTTATTTTCCTAAGTTAATGATGCTATGTGTACGGACGTGATTTCACATGCCCATGTGCATGAACATATAATTTTTCTCTTTTGATTATTGTTTTTTTTCTCTAATTCAATAAGCTTAGGCATGTTTGTTCGTTAAGTTCGGCAATAATTTCATGATGATTACCGAAAGTAGGTATGAGCACATAGTCGTCAGAGCACTTGAATACGTGAGTTCGCCCATGAACACATAGTAAGGTTCACTAAATCTTCGCGATATGACCTAATATGTGTTTGAAACAGCAAACAATATCCAACAAACGAATGAATAATCAAACATAGTATGTGCACTGATGTTGCTCTTTAATTTCTGTTTGAAAAGTTTCTTAAATATGCAAAATGAGAAAGCACGCATAAGAGCGAGTTTCACAAATGTCAGACGGCCATTATGCTGTTTATATATCATAGTCGCTACAACAATTACAAATGGCAGGTTCGAAATAATTCGTTTTCTTTACACTCATGATCGCGTTGAAAGTTAATTATACACGTTTTAATTCGCAATTAATTTACTGAATCACGACAAATATCAAATACAATACAGAAAATGCATAGTTGTTTCATTGATCTATAAACATATAATGGATTGAATATCACTGATTTAAAATTAATGTTTTCAAACTATAATTAAACCTTTTTCCCATAATATGCTGTCCTATTTATAGCTGAGCTTCCTATACCTTTATCAATGATAATCAGCGAGGTATGCCGATTAGAAAAATCTATATCGGACTGGCTCGGTCTTTTACATAGGTCGCCATTGTGAAGAATTTTTTCATGGTATGATAACTTAGACGAGCTGCTTTGCAGCATCGTCAAAAACAACTACTAAAGTTAACAAAAACACAAAACAAAATATGCAAATAAGCTAATGATTAAACAACTACAATTTTGTCAAAGGATTGATTTTAATTATAAAGACTGCGTACTATACTTAGTACTATACTCGGCATACAAAGATTTGTATCATTTAGAATAACAAAATTGCCAGGTTGAGAAATGTTTATGTTAATTTGACTTTTTTTATGAATGTTTTCAAATATGACTGAAGTTTTGATATTTTATTTATAGAGAATGAAACACGTTTTTAAACCTAGTTGGTTAAAAGTGCCGTGTACCATTTACTTATGTCAGTTGAAAGTTCACAGTGCTCTTTTAGCAGTGTTTGAAATCGTGGGAAAGATATGCCTTAATTATTTTGCTAAAAGTGAAACTTTAGCAGTACAAACACTTTGGAAACTAAAATTATTTTGTCTCAAGGACTTTTCAGAGAGATTCCATAAGGCTTTGGTTATGATTTTCTTCTTGCAGATTTATGTTTTCCTAATAATCACAGTTCATCTGTACGTTAAGGTTTTTATATTTCCAGCATTAGTTTATCAGATTATGCTTGAAAAAAACGAGAAAGGAAAAACCAGGCCCTTTAACTGGAAGCAGAACCAGTTAATAAGCTCATGCATTTAGTAAAATAATGTCTTAAAATTACCCCAAAACTTAATAAAGCCTTGCTGATTCAGAAGAATACTTGCATAAAGGCAGGCATGTGCCTCTTTTCTAAATAATTTGTTAGGAAACACTTGAGAATTTGTTAAAAACAAAAATTCTCAGATACAACTAAAGTGCAACAAAGATATTGGCAACAACAATCAAGTTAAGGAAGACAATTTCTTTACAATAATTTTACTGCACATTCTCATTTTTGCATTGTGTGATATTGAAATTTATCAGATAAGTGAATTGAGATGAGGCATTGAAAATGTAACTCTGTTTCATTCAGTTGTTTTCTCACATTTTCTTCTTTATTGATTTATTTTTGTGTTTTTGAAGATCATGGTTTCATCACTTCCTGCAAATTCTATTCAAAATAAACAGTGTACTTTAATGGGTGACTATGGTATAAAACATGGTTGACATTTTGCGTGGGAAAAATAGTCCAATATCTTAATCTATTTGATGTTATTCATCCGTCTGTACCTGTTGGCCAATTAAATCACATGCGCTACTAGCAGCAAGTTGTTAGCTTCCTTATTAACAAGGAAAAGTAAGCCTTTAGCCTTAACTCTTTCAGTGTCGGAACCGAATTTTGAAGGCCTTTGCAAACAGTTTGGATCTAGATGAGACGCCATGAACGTGGCGTCTCATCAGGATCAAAACTGTTTGCTATTCTGATAGTATACTTAGAAAAAATTCGAAGAAAATGCAAATTTAGAAATTCAGCAGACGACATTTTAGCAGACGACAAATTTCCCAGCATTCTAAGGGTTAAAGAAGATGTCACCAATGAAGATTCACTGAAAGAGGTAAGCTTTTATAAAGATTGCTAAAGAAAAACATGATTTGACATGTAATGAACATAAAAAAGGCCATAAGCATAGAATAATGCCCAAAGAAATATCATATATTATGTAAAAAAAACACAAAAGAAACTCCATGAACATGGAAGAAATGCCATAGAAAAGAAATGATTGTAGAAGAAATAGGAACCCCAAGTAAATGCCTCCAACATACAAGAAACCCCTGAAGACAGACCATACAACAGAAGAAGTAATCGTAAAGAAATGCGTTATCATAGAAAGATACCCACCAAAAAGCAATAATTGTAGAATAACTATAAACTGTAATTTTCTTGTGTAAAGCATAACTCTAAAAGTAATGAATGGATTAAAATGAATTTAAAACATCTTTTATTGATAACAGGCTTTGGGAGAAAGTTCGGAGTTAAAGTACTAAATACATGATTTGGTAGTTAAGTGTAGAGAAGAAACAAATTATGCAAGTATGTTTAAAAAAACCATGACATGCAGCAGAACGGGTTCAGATGTCTTAAGTTAGACCTAGCCGTATGATAGCACTTGGGATGTTGAGTCAGTGTTTTTTTTCCACCATTTTGGGAATGGGGCCGGGTCCCTTTGAATTGGGAAAATTCACGGCGTTTTCACTAAAATTGGGAAATCAGTGTTGTTGCTGTTTTGCTAAAACAAATGCTTTAAATTGAGAATAGAAGTGTTTTTCAGTATTATTTTTAATAAGGTTGAGCTGATATGGCTGGATGGGAGATGAACAAAATGTTGAAATCTAAAAAAAAAGTGTTTGAAACATTCAATTGGGAATTTTTAGGTCCCATTTGGGAAAAATATATACTTTTTTTCAATTGGGATGGGGCTGAAAACCAGATCCGATTTTTAACCAAAAAAAACACTGTGAGTTTCTGCTTGCTGGTTATATAGGCCTCTTGTCCAGCTCCGCTGTATGATATTTTCTGAATACGGTCGGAATATGAAACTCTTAGTAATACGGGCGTTGACCGTTTATTTGTATCACTTTTCTGAAATACAAAGAGACATTACCGTATAGGGATACAAGTCAAATAATTTCTGCCGTCACCTATTTTCGCGATGGAAAATCATAGAGCGCTGGAGCACATAGACACTTCGACAAACGCTATACGACACGTAGATGCATTCCTCATGAAATAATACGGCATGGCAGTAATTATTAAGTAGCGAATCGTACTCTATGTTATTGTAATATATGTTTTTGACCGCCAAAATGCATTTTTTTGTTTTTCTTCCGGTTTGCCTGTTTCCCGGCCTTAAGCCGTAACGGGCAACAAGTCGTATTCCACAGACTGGTTTACTACAAAACGCGATAACTTTCGGCAACATAAGTTCGTTAATACAACCCGTCTAAAATGTATTGCATAAATCCAGATTTCTTTCGAATTTATTTGCTTCGATCTATTTGATTTCTGATTGTTATTATTATCCTCATAAATCAATAAACGCTTGTTTAAAAATAATGATTTTTAAAACATTATAGTCGGCATCGGTATTGTCGCGGTATTTCAAATGCGCCACCCTACAGTACGTGCTGTTTATATGTCAGAGTTCGTGACACAATTTGCATTCGCTCTCAGAAAGCAGTTTTACATGTGATCATTATCAATATTCTGGTAAGTTGCGGTTGTAATCCATCAGAAACAAGTTTATTTACAAAATGTATTGATATTGCGACTTAACTGTTTTGTATTTTAGCTTAGTTTCAACTTGTTAACACCTTGTCTGCTCTCACTTTGTCGAGGTTACATATCACTATATACAGATAAGGCTTAAAACCCCTAAATCTCATACTGTTGGATTTTCGTACCAAAATATTCCAGATTGTTCAAAATTTAACAAAAAACTACTGGAATTTACAAAACGCCTGTATCATTTATCAAATTTTAAGATGTGTGTTCACTGTTGGTTTTCCATTTTTAGAAGCTGTCCTACCTGATATTGCAACTTAACTGTTTTGTATTTTAGCTTAGTTTCAACTTGTTGACACCTCGTCTGCTCTCACTTTGCCGAGGTTACATATCACTATATACAGATATGGCTTAAAACCCCTAAATCTAATACTGTTGGATTTTTGTACCAAAATATTCCAGATTGTTCAAAATTTAACAAAAAACAACTGGACTTTACAAAACGCCTGCATCATTTATCAAATTTTAAGATTTGTGTTCACTGTTGGTTTTCCATTTTTAGAAGCTGTTCTACCAAGCACTGGGCATCACACAAGCCATTCTATTGAGCAAAACTGACAGTTTTGGTTTCCAGAAATCAACAAAGGAGGGATTCCTGTACTATCAAAGGTTTCCATGGAATGAAGTTTTTAGCCATGGGGATCTTGTTTATTGGTTCTGAAGGTTTACTTCAAAGGAACATATGTGAAATTTTAAAGAACTATGTAGAGTCTATATATGTCTGTCTGTAAACAAACATCAGCTATCACTTTATAAAGACGTATGTTCAAACATTGTCAATGGGTTGTTAAATTAACGATTTGAAGGCAATTAACATGTTGAAGAAAAACGATTGTTCCGATGCAAATTTAGCCTATATGTCGACCAGTGTCTGCAACTAAATGTTAAACTTGCAATAAAACAACTTACCACAAGTTGGTAAAAGAACTCCGTACGTAGATGTTGTGATCATTTAGTAATATATCGTTTTGAATAAACTGCATACTATTCAGTATTATTCTTGTTTTTCATAATTCATTGAATGGATTATGATACATAAGGAATTCATTAAACAGTTTTTCAAAAGATAACTTCACTTCGTAACTACATAATACGTAAATATTCTTGTAAGTTGATGGCAGTGTTTAAGCATTACTGATTGTGTAACTAGTCTTTTATGTGCAAATAAATGATGTGAAGTGTTCACTTCTTTATATTGTATCGCAATGCATTTCCATATACGTTTTATATATGGACTCAGGCTTTTTCCGCCCTATGCCACGGGTCCAAAATTCGGCCCCATTCCCAATGCAAATCTGGTTGTTTTTTCCCCAATTGAAAAAAAAAATCCCAATTAAAAAAAAAAAATTATTTTTTTTTTTTTTTTTTTACCCTTAAAATATATAAGTTGACCTGATCCGGTGTAGAAAATAGAAAGTATTGCATAATTAAATTATCTGTTGCCTTGAATTTCTTTTAAAAACTGTAAAATATGTTAATGATTATTTAAGACTTTCCTTATTTTCCTCAAAATCTGGCGCTTCGCGCGATTTTTTTCACCTCAAAAAAGGCCAAGCCTTTTCCCCATATTTAGATTAAAAAACCTGCACTTATCACACATGTTCAAAATATTTTGTAAAATTTTAATAATAAGTTATCAAAATAGTCTTTATTTACCAGTTAACGGCTTCTTTCAAATATAAGAAACACTATTTACATGCGATAAATTTTCCCAATTGAGCCAATTTTGCGATTAATTTTTTTCCCAAAATGGAGGTTTTCACGGCGCGAAATTCCCAAAACTCCAGTGTGGCGTTTTCCCAAAATGGAGTGGAAAAAGCCTGGGACTGAATATACTTACATAATGTACATGCTTCTTCTAAGCCTAGACAGACTGACATATAAATAAGCTCACATGATTACTGAAATATAAGTGTGTGTTGTTTGTGTTATTAGAGTGTATAAATTTAAAAAAAAAAGGATGATATAACCTTATGTTTGTTTACATTTAAATATTTACCATACAGCTACAAACTAAGTGTATGCAGTTTAGACTGTGCTTTTTGAATTACTACAAAATGGCTTGTTCTTAGTGGAAACATAATTTAAACTATGCGACAATAGTTTGCAAAAGAAAACTTTAATCTTGTGAGATACCGGTATTTATGAAATATTTCAATTGCAAAAAAACAAAAACAAGTAAGATATCCTTCAGTTCACATAATTATACATTGATAATCCTGTCAATCACAATTGATCAGACACATTACATTATTTTGATTATGTTAAATCAGTTTATGATTGAATCAACAGCTTTATTTGACTCGAGACATTTAATGAAATAACTGTTTCCTGTATAGGACCAGTACTTGGCATCTTAAGGGTGATCTAAAGAACACTTCCACTTAAGGGATCAATGCCGAGACCCCCAAGTCACTAAGCGGACACCATATCTACTACGCCGCAGCCACCGAACCAGCTTTAAATTCCAGAGGCTGAAAAAGCACACAATTATGAGATATTAAATGTTAAAGCATGGCAGATGTAAAACGTTGTTTTTTTCATCAAGCAAAACATAAGATTTATTTTGGTAGAGTTACTTTATTATTGAAACAATTATAATGTTTTTTTACACAATAATGTCCAAATATTTATTACGATATGTGGTTATCAAATAAGCTTTTGCCCGTAAATTAGGTAGCACCTAGTATCATATTAATAACATGGTCATTATCTATAAGGATGCAACTTTTTCCACAAATTATCACATGTCAAAAAGATCTAGTACATACTAGTTTAATCCATTCAAATACGTATTTTATTGCGCTATGAAACAGAAGCAAAAAGACATGAAATAATGGCAAGTCTACGTTTTTTTTGTTCTGTATATATTTCGGAGTTTTCGATATTTGTTGTCATGTTAACATGTTGTGTGTGTATTCCCCGGACAAATCATTGTACAACTTTAAGGCTATTAATTTAAACTTTGTCTTCCGTCATTTCATTTCCACATTCATCACAAAATGTGTCTGAAGTCTTTGGTGTATGCAAAACACAATAATTGTTCGGGGAGACACTCCCACAAGTTTACAGACTTGTTGATATTCATGAAAATCTTTTCTTTTTTTCAAGTGTGCTATGATCATGAAGGTGGAGTGTAACCTTAGATCTTTAAGGAGTGTACATATTGTAACCCATGTCATTGAATTATCATGACCAATGAATACATATAAGGATCGTTGTCTGAAGCCAGAAAATATTTACTTCAGGCAATATAAGATTTGCATATTTACATGCACTTTTTCTTGTCAACATGTTTGTATAAAGCTGCATTAGTGGCATGATAGTCTACATGAAAACAAGTTTTTTTATGCCCCCGGAGGAGGGCATAAAGTGATCGGACCGTCCGTCCGTCTGTCTTTCCTTCACACTTTGCGTTTCGGTTTTGCGTTTAGGTTTAGAAAAATGCTCATAACTTCTATGTCGCTTTAGATAGCAACTTGATATTTGGCATGTGTATCTCATGGAGCTGCACATTTTGATTGGTGAAAGGTCAAAGTCATCCTTTAAGGTCAAAGGTAAAAAAAACAAATCCAAGGGAAGTAATACGGGCAAAAGCCCGCGTAGCGGGCCTTGACCGTTCATGCGTATGGAAATTTAGACAAAAAATAGACAAGGGATGCATCTGAAAAAATTTCGACACGCGACATGTATTTTCGCGATGCAATTACCTCCCTTGTATACTTATCTCGTCCATGTTCAGCCTCCGTTTGTTTAGTTGCGAATTTATTTCATTCTATAAATTCAACATCTTAATGTTATTATTATCCTCACAAATCAATAAATAAAACTGTTTAAAAAAATTGATTCGCTGAATTCATGAGCATCGGCGTTATTTGAGCTTTCAAATGTTAAATGGGAAGCTAACCACTGCGCATACAGCGTCCGGTGAATAACGACACCGTACAGTACTGTTTACTTGTCAGAATTCACGACGCATTTACCATTCGCTCTCAGAAAGCAGTTTTACCCGTGATCATGAGCAATAGTTGGGTAAGTTGCGGTTGTTATCCACGAGGAATACGTTTATTTGACAAATTTAACGTTATTGCGATTTAACTTTTCAGCATTTTAGCTAATTTTAACTGGTTTTAACTTCGTCCTCACTCACTTTTTCATAAAATGTTACACATCACTATATTAAAGATTAGGCCTCAAACCACTTAATTTATAAAAAAAAAATCGGTTGGTAATTATTGTATTTGGTTACATAAAATATCAATGTATTGTTAAAGATAGCCTTTTATAAAACGGAAACTGCTGTCGTCACATAGCAATTTTTCGCCGATTTTTAATTTGAGTTTAGTTCTATCTATGGCTATTCATTAAAACTATTTAAACAAAACAGTATCCATGTATTAAACGTTTTGGTTATATTTCTTAAAAATATTCTACATGATTATTCAAAGATCCTCTCTCTTTGGTATGTAAAGATACGCTGTGATTGTTGATAATATTTCAACTCGTACTCTATTGTTTTCGTACCAAACTGTGAATGTTTGTAAACAATATTTAAACTTGTTCTGGATCATTTTGTACTACAGTAAACGGGTTCATACTGTAAAAAAGCTGTGATTACATAAACATAGGATATTGCCTTATAAATGTGTATTTTATTGTTTTTTCTTTTGTTAAATATTTTAGAAGATGGTCTGTCAAGCACTGGGTGTCACACACTCCATACATTATTCTGCGCGGCATAACTGACTGGATGCTAAATACTCAACAACGATGCCATTCTGGATCTATCAAACTTGCCAGTGATGGAAATTATGCAAGGGTAAAGAAAAAGACCACTTTCAAGCTCAATTACTCGTGAATCATTGTTGTGTATACTTTTTTGGCTTTAATTGAATACCAAAAAAAATCAGAAGAAGTAGTACCAGAAAATAAATGAAAGAAAAGGTGTATTTAATAGTAAATAAATTTCTGCTGTACAGAAAAAACTCCTTCTGTATGCGTGTTTACTTGCTTGTTTCACTATAGTAAACACTATTTGATTTATGGTACCATATGAGGATTGTGAATTATTTTAATTTAACATTAAACGGTCATATTAATATGTTGGGTAAGGAAGGAAGAATACAATGTTGACATTGAAATCATATAATATACTCGCTTTAAGTAAAAAAAATGATCATTTCCCCCTTCTACTTCATCTTCCGTCTTCAGCATTTTGAAATCCCTGCATATGTTCAAGAAACATAAAACACAATTTTAATATTTATTAATATTATTTTAATATTATTTATATTTTGACTGTTTAGAAATGAGTTTATTTTTTTGGTCTTCACATATAAATGCATGTTTGTCAAAAAATGTCATTCAGTGATTCATTTCTAGCAGGGCCTAGATGAAATCATGGATGTCATACTGCTGTAAATAGACACATGTAAAGATAGATAAAATATATGTTGTTATGCAAGTGATTTAACGATGCCCTACAATTTATAATAAAATTTATCCTGATATTTAAACATTTATTTTACTTTAAAAGCCGTTACTTTTATCTATTCAAGAGGCTTTTAAGATAGATTATAATATGAAAGATAGATTTATGATAGATAATCATAATTATCAGCATCATCAATCATCATCATCGTCATCTTCATCAAACATCATCATCATTATAATGATCTTCACCATCATCATCATAATTATACTCAGCATCACTATAACATTCATTATTCATAATCATCATTACCATAAGCACACTGTTCCAATGCATGTCCAAGTGAAAATATATTTTAAGGGGAACAATTTTTTATCTAAGGTGACACACATTTCCTCATTTAAATATGAGCTATGTTTTATTTTTGAAAGGTTATAACAAAAGTACCTTTCTGCCCATTCAATATTTCAAATTATTTGAAAATTGAGATTCCAACAATAATGGCCAATCATTCCACTAAATTGTCAACTTAAATTGGGTAAGAAACCAACAATTGATGTGTGTCTAGTTAAATATTGTGTTTTACATTCTATAAGCGATGCTCTATGTATTCAATGGTACACAAAATACACCTAAGTGTGACATTGACCAAGGACACTAAATTTGTGCAGTAAAATGTTTAATGCTGCTATAAATTGTCATTTTGTTGTAATGTTTGTGTCACAATAATTGTTGCATGTCAACAACAAAGAGAAACACTGTACATTCAACATGGAACTAACAGGAGTCCTAAAATTACTGCAAGTACATGTAAAAATATTTTTGAAAAGATGTCAGAGGATGGCTTGTTTAGATTTCTTTTTGTCCCAAATATTTTTTCAAGCAACTTTCTCAAAATGCTGTGATTATCAATCCCAAGAATAATATGTGGATCATAACCCTGCAACTACTGGAGGTATTAAAATAACGGTACTCAACATATTCAGTTCCCAATAAACTCCTTGTGATCTACAATTTTTAAAGCTTGTTGCTGTAATATTATAACTGTTGTTTAGCCCTCAGAAACGCACTTTGATGCATTTGAAGTCCTTAAGAAAATCAAATTAAATTTACCATAAGTCCTTTCTTTGTATATTAAAGTTTGAAACCCTTCATTTCCAACCCTAAGATACTGATGAATAACAAACAGCATAAAACCTGAACAGACTGTGAGTTACTCGCAAGCTGTTCTGATTTTATGCTGTTTGCACATAGCCATTTTCACTTTGCTTCTGAGTGAGAAAGGGTCAAGTTATCTAAAGCCCCCATGTTCTTTTTGTCCATTCAGTTTGAAATAAAAGGCCATTTTATTGGTAGAAAGTAATGTTCGAGATGTGATTCCGTGAAAGGAAACATGTCATACTGACAAAATTCTGTATACAATTAGGCTTGTCAGTATTATGTCAGAAAAGCCATTTATCTTTATGGGGATCATGCCCTGTAAGTAAATCAGCAATTAGGTGCCCAAATCAAATTATGTTTGCCAGAACTGGTAACAAACAGTTGCAGGCTGATGGTGGGTCTAACTTGCCAATTCTGTATGTGACAGTAGAACATTTTTTTTATGAAAGGAATCCCTAAGTAGTCTTGTTGGTTACTTACAAAAAGTTGTTTGTAGGCAGTATTGTGAACAAATGAAATGCGTTAAAAAATAATAACCCTTTAATTATCTGCCATTTAAAAACAAAAAAATAAGTCGGCCAGAATAAGCCAGGTTACTGTGCAGTATACTAAATAAATGAATCAGTCTCTTAAACAAATCATCACATGTAACTGGAAGAAATGCTTTACACTTTCGACTATTCTGATTTTAAAATATTGAATTTGAAATATTTTTTGAAATTTGAAAATAAATGCACCGCCCACCCCACCCCGCCCCCTTTCTTGATATTAAATATTTGGGGGGGAACAGAAATTATTTATTAAATGAAAAAAATAATCTCAATGTCCTTTAGTCATCTATGAAATTTTTATTTTAATATATTTTATACCAATAATTATAGTGTGCACATGAAAATGAAACTAAGTACAATAAATCCATAATTTAATAAGAAAAATTTATGGTGCTTACTCTGGACTTTGTCAACAAGTCTTTTTTCATTATATATATAGGATCTGGCACAAGTTGTCATCATACCATATTTTATTAAACGAGTTCAGGAATTTTGTTAGTAAGCGAGCCTTTTGCGAGCTTACTAACGAATTCCCTGGACGAGTTTAATAAAATATGGTATGATATGACAACGAGTGTCAGATCTTTTTTATCACATGCTTTAAATGAGCAAATTAAATAAATATTTACGCAAACATAATGATAAATCTCGAATATCGTTTACATTTCCTGACGTCATTTGGAATGCCTCGGCTTTTACAAAGCAAAATAACAAAATGCGATTGGTCAATAAACGAAAACTAAGCCAATGAAAACGCTTTAAAATGTGCTATTTCACATGTGTAATATAAAAAAATATGTAATGGTTGTATTACATTGGAAACAGGGTATAGCATGTCATAAACATTTTTATGTGATTCCCTTAATTACTTTTTGTGACAGAGATAGTTCTTGCACTCTGCATTTGGCACTTACCCACAATGTCTATGGGGATCACTTATTATGATATTGCTATCTTCATTTGTAATGGAATGAGAAAGTGCAAAAAATGGAAAGAAAAAAAGGAATCCTAGGAGACAAAGATTTAGTACTTTTATTCTGCACTCCTGTAAAAGCACATGTATCAATAAAGGCGTTCATTTAAATCATTTCAATAATTTACTATATGTAGTTATGTTCTTAACAAACAATAAGTAAAGGGCAATAATTACACAAACACTACAGAAAGAGTTATGGTTCTTGCAACCTGAAGTTCTTCTCAATTTACTTTACCATATAGGAAGTTATAGTTTTATTTCCTTCAATACTAATGAATTCATGCCTTGTGCTTTAACAACTTACAAAGGGTTAGTTGGCAAGCCAATGGACAAGAACTACATAGTAAAACGTTTAGATTTCCTGGATCTTAAATAACCAAGAAAACCTATAGTCAGTAGTTTAGAAATGTGATTGAAATTGAAAGCTTTCATTTCGCCTATTTATTTCACCATAGCTGAGAGATTTTAATATAATTATTCTGTGAATTAGGTGATGTGAGGAGAATAAGAGGACTACTATCATCTTCCTGATTTAAGTGCTGTGTTGATGTGAAAAAGTGGTTGACATTTGTTAGCTTTTAATACTATTAACAAGGGAACAGTTTTGCAGTATTAAAGTAATGTTATATGCAGACCCCTTCAATACCGTTTTTCCCTGTACTGTGACCCATTAGACGATTTATAAACTTTTGCCTTTCTCGATTAATTATGCAT
This sequence comes from Dreissena polymorpha, assembly GCF_020536995.1. Classification (NCBI taxonomy): domain Eukaryota; kingdom Metazoa; phylum Mollusca; class Bivalvia; order Myida; family Dreissenidae; genus Dreissena; species Dreissena polymorpha. Next base: position 40,155,912 of record NC_068359.1, on the reverse strand, counting down.
CAGGTCTTTCATATTGAATGTGTTGTTTGATTTGTTGATATTTTCTCAGTGACTAAAGGTTATTTCCTATTTATAATCAATTCCAAACATTATTTCGCAATTAAATTTCATATAGGGTGTGTGCAATAGATGTAAAATTAAAGCACTAATGGAACTTGCAAATTGTGTTTGTTTTAATACTGTTTGTTCTTCCAATTGTAATTTTTCTGCAAAAAATATTTTATTTAAAAGCAAGTTTTTAACACCATAGAATCATTAAGTCCAAAAAGTCAGAGTCTCAGTTGAAACTTGGCATTTTTTTGTAAATTATGGTCAAAAACAATTGAACATGCTTGTATAGTTCATGGTTTTCTTAGGATGTAAGATTATTAAAATTTGGGGAAACATTTAAAACTTTGATTCACAGATTTTTATTTATGTTTAATGAAACAGCTTTTACTATTTTTATAACACTATCATACAATATCTTTTTGATAAAGGATCTTTTTATATGCTACACACCTCTTGATACATGTATATGTCAACAATAAGATGTACTTATGTCCTTATTTTGTGCATTTCAAATCAAATTAAATGGCGATACTAATGTCTTTATTTCGAGCATCCCATTACAAATCAAATTGCAATATGTGTCTTTATTTTGTGCATTTCATTACATTAAATTATATTATAATACTTATATGCATGTCCTTGTTTTGTGCATTTCATAACAAATCATATAACAATAATTATTTCCTTCTTGAGTGTATTTTCTAATAAATTCACATTAAAATACTTGTGATTTAAACATATGTGTATTATTACAAATCAAATTACTATACGTCTTATTTTGTGCATTTCATAAACAAAAATAAAATAACAATATTTAAATCAATTGGATTCCTACCTTACAAATGCATATTTTGTCCACTTAAGTGCTTTTGATCCACTTAGATTGTTAATACATTCAACAGTGTGTTTTTTTTCACCATTTTGGGAATGGGGCCAGGTCCTATTCGATTGGGAAATATCTTTTTTTTGCCTAAAATTGGGAAATTAATTTAATTGATTTTATGATCACAAATAATTTAAAATTGATAATAAAAGTGATTTCCATATTATATTGTCTATGGTTCAACTCATAGAGCTGGAATCGGATATAATTGGCATGTTTAGAATTATTTTTAAAAAAAATCTTCTTTTTTGGAAAAATTCAATTGGGAATTTGCAGGTCCCATTTGGGAAAAATATGTACTTTTTCCATTGGGAATGAGTCCCCCTACTAGACCCAAATTTGAATGAAAAAAAAGTTCTATACATACTGTTTGGAGGCGTCGCTCGGTCCGCACCGCATGGAGCACCATTGCATTCCCGATGGTCGTGACAAGACAGAGGAGGGTGAGAACTACCCCGAGGGGTATCTCACGCCATAGTTCCTTTTTTGGCCCCAAGTCAGGGGACCAGGTCTCATTGCTGCTTCTGTTATCAAACAGTACCACATCCCAGTTAAAATCCACTGAATTGGTGCTCGATATGAAACTTTGATTCTCAAAGTGCAATGGATCGGTTACAGACATGTTGCTTGTATTACATTTCCCAGTTTTCATTACATCTCCTGTGCATAATTAATTAAATGCCGGAATAATATCCTATTTGATAGTTGAAAGTCCTCTCAGAATTAGAGGTTTTGTTACCTTTCGTTAAGCTGAACATTGCTGACTCTTTATATCAATATTAGTATATATTATAACCACAAGAACTGTTCTTGAACATATAAATATGTATATTTGTTGTTTATTTTTGCAAATATTTTTAAAATCACCACAGCGAATGGTTTGTTTTTTTAAATACGTCTATGAATCTTAAAAATGTTAGTATTTTTCAACTGGACTATTTAAACACAGTTACTCCTTTCATTCATAATTTCCGAATTTAACAATCACGATGTAAAACGCATTCTTTAAAACATGAAGCAAACAAAACAATGTCTTATATTGAATTATGCTTAAGAAAGGCATAAAAAGTCCCTCATCATTCCCCAATGGATACAAATGTCAAACAAATGCATCAGAAATTGTTATTCCCCTATTGCTGCATACTTTCCAGTATCTCACATTGATAAGTAAATGTTATTTTATTTTGATAAAATCACACATTACGTTTATTTAATGAATGAAATATTCTCCCTCCCAGAACTGCCATCAACTGCAGGATAGATATTGCCTTAGCATTAGATTGGTATTGGAATTTCTCCGCCATTGCCTGTCCTACAGATCCCTTTATCTTCAAAGGTGATCCTTACAAAGTATAGGAAACTATTTTTCCTGTGGTGGGCTTAAAAGATTCAAAGAACGGATTCCATATTACAGTGCAAACTGTCTTTGTGCCTCGGGAGCCTCACAAGAAAATAAAAGATTTAAAAAAGAAAATATCTTTTAAAAAAATATTTGTTGTTTATCTTATTTCGAAAATAATGGTTGAAAAGTTATAGTTGTTAATAATTTAATTAAAAAAACAATGTTAAATTGTTGCTGTTGCTGTTTTTCAGTTGTTATTCCTTATTTTTGGCATGAAATTTTTGTTATGAAAGTGTATTGCATACTTATGTAGACAATATTTACTTCATGTTTAAACAGTTTATAATTCAATACGCAGGACATTTTCAATTGATTATTGTATGTCCTCACGTGGCAATTGTTATGTATTAAAGATTTGCCATTACCTTTTGAAATGTATGTAAGCATTTTATTAAGACGTATTAAAATCACACATTTATATCTCATTTTACTACATTTTGATGGAAAATTGAAGTAAGACTGTTTTTTAAAGGGACCTTTTTCACAGATGTTGGCATGTTTTGAAGTTTGTTATTAAATGCATTAAATTAATAAACAACAGAACTGAAGAGTTCAAGTATAAAACAAACATCAATTACATCTAACAAATAATTAATAATAATAATTTCTAATGAGAGGGTATTGCGTGTTCAAAGGAAATGCATTTTTCTGCTTCTCTGTTAAGTACTGATGCAAGTTCATCAAGGCTTTAAAGGCACTTGATCACAGATGTTTGTGCATTTTTAAGTATGCCATTCAATGTGCTAACACTCACACTTAAGCAAAGTTGCAAACAATTATATTAACCTGAAAATCAATGTATATATATAAAGATGCCCCACTAAGCAATAACAGTGTACATGACTGAGGCTGAATGGTCTACTTCATGTTTGCAATGGAAAAACAGAAATAAAGTTCTAATAATGCATTTGTTTTGGCATTACAAACTGATAACTTTAAAAAAACTGTGTTCAAATAAGGACATCATACTGCTTGTGCACACAATATCTTTTTATGCCCCCGGATCGAATGATCGGGGGTATATTGTTTTTGGCCTGTCTGTCATTGTATGTGTCTGTGTGTGTGTGTGTGTTTGTGTGTGTGTCCCAAAACTTTAACCTTGGTCATTACTTTTGCAATATTGATGAAAGCAACTTGATATTAAATGGCATGCATGTGTATGTCATAGAGCTGCACATTTTGAGTGGTGAAAGGTCAAGGACTTCCTTCAAGGTCAAATGTCAAACAAATCAAAGCGGTGCATTAGGGGGCATTGTGTTTCTGACAAACACATCTCTTGTTTCACTAGACATTTATTTAAAAATAACTTGCCAAACAAGTGGGGCTAGTTGTGTGCCTATCCCTTGATCACAAGTTTAAGTCATACTTTAAGGTCTATCGTCTAAATTTGAGCATGATACAATTTGTGCGGACTGTACCTACATAATTGAATCATAAATTTTACAATAACATGCCTCTGATGTTAACTGTTTTGAGTTAATGTTTCTCAATTGATTTACTAAATATTGATGGAACATGCTCAGAATTTTTATTTTAACAATATATAGGCCAACATTGAATTTGGATAGTATTGGATTTTAAACAAGTTCACAGGATTTGGCATAGACATTTGTATGTTGATAACTTATTGGAAGGCCTTTTGGTTTGAATAAAGGACATGATTTTGGTCTATTGGAATAAAGGACATGATTTTGGTGCGATAGAGTTAAAAACAAAGTAACAAAGTCAAATCTCAGGAAAAAACATTTATTAACACTCTAGATGCCTCATTTATGACCTTATGTAAGCCGTAATCATATAATTAGGTTCTTAGTATCTTTTGCTTAATCATAGATTATTATTTATGGGGAAAATTAAGTGCTTAGATTATTGAATATCCCATTCAATGTTTTCAACATGTCTGCAGAGATTAGTGTATTGTTTAATTAGTAATTGGGCAATACAAACATGTTTGCTATTTATGTGTTCTGTCTATCCATTAGTTATAACTTAACATATTCTATCTTACTATCAATCATGGAAAATTTTATCGAGTTCATATCTGCAGCATTGCCCTTGTCCATCCTCCTGATCAGCCAATCATTCACCATACATACATCCTAATAGTGTGGAGGTCTGTGTTGTGCATCAGTCCTTATCTTGTCAGAACTGCAAATTTATATTTGATCTGGCAATGTGTCTGCCCCTAGCCCCATATTTATTAACACTACCACTTAGATATGTATATTGACACTTTTGTAGTCCCTTAGAAAGTAAAATTTATTTTAATACCTTTCTTACTAAATTCAAGTTGTAAAGGCTTCATTTCCAACCCTTATATACTGATGAGCAGCAAACAGCATAAAACCTGAACAGACTGCGAGTTACTTGCAGGCTGTTCTGGTTTGATGCTAGTAGCAAAAACCATTTTCACTTTGCATCTTATGGGGGGCAAGGGCTTAAGCAATTTTCAACAAATGATCATCCTGTGGAGGCGGTGTGATATGACACGACCTTAGCTTCAAGGTCACATTAAGATGTCAAAGGTCTAAAATGGGTATAATATAATCTTTTTTATAGATTTATTGTTTTTAATGAATTCAGTGTTTTTTGGCTTGATAAGTCTTTTTTTAATGCATCCAAATCTAAAATGAATTACCAGTTACCAATTTTAAAATACTGATATTTCCTTGTAAAAGACAGAAAAGCATACAATAAATAACTGATAGAAACAAATAGTTGCCCATTTGCCCAAGGGGTGTAGATAAAGGCCTGGGCAAGTCTTTTTCAAAAGTTGGTAGTCCACAAGGACAATCAGTCTTTTAGAAAAGCTTTAAATATTTTCCTCACAGTTTATTAGTTTATTTTAAAACAGAATGAAGATTCAGGTTCATGAAATGGCTTTATGTATTTTATGATTCTTTTTTTTATAATTTTTACTATGAGATACTTATGATGTTGTAACTTGGTTCTGAGCTCCTTATTATTTGAGTGGGCAACCGAAGTACTCAAGATAGTTATACCCATCTGGGCGATCTCCTACAAAAAGTTAGTTTTCATTAACGGTATTGATCATGAGTTCAAAATATTTTAATTAATCATTAAAATAATGCTTACCTACCCACTCAAGTTGTGCGTTCTTTAATGCGACCTGAAGCAAACTTTCATTATTTCTTCCTTAAATACCTTGTTGTAAATAATCTTAACATATATCAACCAGACATACACATTCACTGAACTGTATTCTGTGGAAGAATGTTAATCTGATCAGAATCAGTTTCTTAGCATTTTGTGCTCCGAAAACACATATAAAACAAATGATGTACAAAACTAATGTTCAATGATCGTTTTATAGCCTTTTTACGATCTTGTTTTCCCCCAATTCAGCAGGTTGCCTGCATTTACAAGAAAATTGGAGAAAAGTGAACAAATAGTACTTATCATAAGTTTTCATCTTTGTTGGCAGTCTGATTAACTTCCCTGGACAAGGTGTTTGGGCAATTTTATGTTCATCAGGTGTTTGAGCTATTGTGTGTGTATTGAGCAATTCAGAACGTAGTTTTGTGTTTTTTGCAGATGTTCATTATTGCTTGTAGGAGGGACGCTGGAAAATGTCGGTTAGCTAATGGAAACCAGTCATCAGTATGAAGCAACCTGTTTGCCAGTATTTGTGAAAGTAAGGCATTTATTTATATGAACTTGTTTTATTCAACTTCTACTATAGTTGGCAGAATTGATTGAAGGAAAAAAGTTTAAAGATATTAAATGTGCAAAAGTTCCCTTATATAAAATGAACATGTAATTGCATTATTTCAATGGACATTTGGTGATTGTTATGCTCCCGGATCGAAAGATCGGGGTATATTGTTCTGGCCTGTCTGTCTGTCTGTCATTCATTGTATGTTGTGTGGGTGTGTGTGTGTGTGTGTCAAAACTTTAACCTTGGTTAAAGTTTGATAACTTTTGCAATATTGAAGATAGCAACTTCATATTTGGCATGCATGTGTATCTCACGGAGCTGCACATTTTGAGTGGTGAAAAGTCAAGGTCGTCCGTCAAGGTCAAAAGTCAAATTTATGGCTTCAAAGCGGCGCAATAGGGGGCGTTGTGTTTCTGACAAACACATTTCTTGTTTTAATTTATTCAACAGTGGTCATGGAAGACACTTCTATCTATGCAGTATGACAATTAACTCTTTCAGTGCTGGAACCGAACTTTGAAGGTCTTTGCAAACCGTTTGGATCCAGATGAGACGCCACAGAACGTGGCATCTCAACAGGATCCATACTGTTAGCTATTCCGATAGTATTCTTTAAAAAAGAATCAAAGAAAATGCTAATTTTAGAAATTCAGCAGACAACATTTTAACAGACGACAAATTTCGCAGCATGCAAAGGGTTAATAGTCAAATCAATATAAATGAGTACGTTGCATTTGTTTGTCTGAACAGTTAATATTACCCTCACAAGAAGTTTGTTTGGGTCTAAAATGGAGAAAGTTTCTTAATCTGTCAGTCAGTCCCCATCAAATGTTGTAAGTTTATGGAGCAAACTTATGACATTACCTCACCATTTCTTAAGCGATTAAATTTAAACCAAAATGTGTCATTACCGTGAAGTGTAGATCAGTGCAATACATGTTTCATCCTCAGTGATTCACATATTCTTTAGTTATTTGCCATTTGCATATTAAGCAAAGCGGTTTATTGATATTAGTCATGTTTAATACAAAGCTATAGTTCATTTGCCAGTAAATTAAAAACACTGCCACAAATAATTGTCAAGTGGAGATTGCATGTCGTAGGTACAGTCAAAACACGATGGCTTGAACTTGCTTGGTTCGAATTTCGGGTTGGCTTGAACTCTCCTCGAAGCACCAATTTTTTATTGCTACATATTCCTATAAATTTCTGTCGGATGTCTAATATTCGCGAGAGTCGAATTATTGGATTGCTTGAACTGTTTTCACAGTCCCTGTCACAATCTTCATACGTTCTTTTGTTCGTTCAGCTCTTAACTTGCTTCAGGTCGCATACAACTGTTAAGTGATTAGGAGCGATTGATTTAAGGCACACATGTCATCGACTCAATCCTTAATTGATTTGTGTAAAAGATGAAGAAGACGCCACACCAAACCCACCACCCAATATGTCTGCAAAGTCCGCCATGGGAGCTATGCATGTGATCCAGAAATATCGGGAGGAGTGCGAAGGTCAGCCATGGGAGCGATACATGTGATCCAGAAATATCGGGAGGAGTGCGAAGGTCAGCCATGGGAGCGATACATGTGATCCAGAAATATTGCGAGGAGTGCGAAGGTCAGCCATGGGAGCGATACATGTGATCCAGAAAAATCGGGAGGAGTGCGAAGGTCAGCCATGGGAGCGATACATGTGATCCAGAAATATTGGGAAGAGTGCGAAGGTCAGCCATGGGAGCGATACATGTGATCCAGAAATATCGGGAGGAGTGCGAAGGTCAGCCATGGGAGCGATACATGTGATCCAGAAATATCGGGAGGAGTGCGAAGGTCAGCCATGGCAGCGATTCATGTGATCCAGAAATATCGGGAGGAGTGCGAAGGTCAGCCATGGGAGTGATACATGTGATCCAGAAATATCGAGAGGAGTGCGAAGGTCAGCCATGGGAGCGATACATGTGATCCAGAAATATCGAGAGGAGTGCGAAGGTCAGCCATGGGAGCGATACATGTGATCCAGAAATATCGGGAGGAGTGCGAAGGTCAGCCATGGGAGCGATACATGTGATCCAGAAATATTGGGAGGAGTGCGAAGGTCAGCCACGGGAGCGATACATGTGATCCAGAAATATCGGGAGGAGTGCGAAGGTCAGCCATTGGAGCGATACATGTGATCCAGAAATATCGGGAGGAGTGCGAAGGTCAGCCATGGGAGCGATACATGTGATCCAGAAATATCGTGAGGAGTGCTAAGGTCAGCCATGGGAGCGATACATGTGATCCAGAAATATCGGGAGGAGTGCGAAGGTCAGCCATGGGAGCGATACATGTGATCCAGAAATATCGGGAGGAGTGCGAAGGTCAGCCATGGGAGCGATACATGTGATCCAGAAATATCGGGAGGAGTGCGAAGGTCAGCCATGGGAGCGATACATGTGATCCAGAAATATCGGGAGGAGTGCGAAGGTCAGCCATGGGAGCGATACATGTGATCCAGAAATATCGGGAGGAGTGCGAAGGTCAGCCGTGGCAGCGATACATGTGATCCAGAAATATCGGGAGGAGTGCTAAGACTTACATGTTCAATGTCAACGTGATGAAATAAAAAAAACTTCATATATGGCGACAACTCATTAACACAACACAGACTTTCATGATATCTTTCTTTATAAAATAAGCAAATACATGTATTGCTGTTTAACACTTAAGCAATGTGTATACAGTGTTTATGCATGTTTTGTTTCTTAGTGCCGTTTCTTAAATGTACCCGTAAATGTGCTATGTAAAAGAGTGCAGACATATTATACATTTATTATATGATATTTGGTTGATGGTATTTGTAACTGTTACAAAGTATTTATTGATAAAACTATTAATTATATATTCTTATTAATTCAAAAGTGGAAAGTAGTACAGAGTTTAGGCAGTATGAATACTCTTTAACTGGAGATGCAAATATATTGCAGAATCAAAATCGGCTGGTTTGAATTCCTGATGCCTCAAACTTTTGTTGTCGGTCCCCGCGAGTTTGAGCCATCAGGTTTTGACTGTTGTTCTATTTTCATGGCTAAATGGTCAACGTAACACAGATCAAATAAAGCCATAATATATCTCATTAGGTCTATTTGTCTTCATTTTTGCATGAAATTTGACATGATTTGGATAAAAATGTTGGTCATATTGTATTGACTTATTGCTATTTCAAAGGTTTTGGTTTTGTGATTTAAGTTAAAATCTAATCTTCCTTTTATTCTCTTTGCAAATTTTCATTCTGCTGTAATTTACTTTGTTTTCTTGGATACTTATCTTCGGCCTGTGATCACAGAAAAGAATTAACTAAAATAATTATGAAACTCTAAGGCAGGAAATATCTTTTCTTATGTGGCAACTACCTAAAGAACATGCTCTAATGTTACATTGTTAATTTTATATACAATACAAAACAATTTTTAAATTCACACTGGTTTTCACCATTCTTGAATTTCTCTGAAATGTCTCATTTTAAGCTCACCTGAAAGATGGTGAGCTTTTGTGATTGCCTTTTGTCAGTTGTTCGTTGTGGATTGTCTGTCGTGGGTTGTCAACATTACCTTGTTAACACTCTAGAGGCTATATTTATTTTCCAATCTTTATGATACTTTGTCAGAACATTTTTCACTCTGAAAACTTGGCCGAGTTTGAAACTTGGTCACATGAGCTAAATAAAAGGTCACGAGGACACATTTAAAAAAAGCTTAAAATAAAATTTAACAAGCTGTGTGTTTGTCCCCAACTGCTCCGCTTTGATTTATTTTTTAAAAATTATCATTTGGCAGGTACAGATAGTTATCTCCCTTTAAAGCTTATTACTTCCCTTGGATTTGTTTTTTTACCCTTGACCTTGAAGGATGACCTTGACCTTTCACCACTCAAAATGTGCAGCTCCATAAGATACGCATGCATGCCAAATATGAAGTTGCTATCTTCAATATAGCAAAAGTTATGGCAAAATGTTAAAGTTGGAGCAAACACACAAACAAACAAACCAACAGACAGGGAAAAAACAATATGTCCCCCACTATAGTGGTGGGGGACATTAAAAAGATAAAGGTTGCCCAGTGGATATGTTGTCCTCCTAGGGACTGGAAGGTCATGGGTTTGATCCCCAGAGTGGAAGCCTGCTTAAGATCTCCCCCATTGTCACCAAGTACTGATTCTAGTCCCAGGAAACAGACTCGGAGCCTTTCAAATAAGCCTAAGGCTTTTGATGCAATCAAGTTAAAATAAATAGGTTTAAACTAAAGTAAAAGCTTGTTAACACTCTAGAATTCACATGTATGGTCGAATCTTCATGAAATTTGATTTTGTCTAATGATATCTTGCCAGAGTTCAAAAGTGGGGCAGTTTTTCTTATATGACTATAGTAAAACCTTGTTAACTCTCTTGGAGTCACAGTTTTTGTTTTGTCCAATCTTCATAAATCTTGGTCTGAACATTTGTTTCCATGGTATCTTTGCCAAAATTGAAATTGGTTCTGGTCTGTTAAAAAACATTTGGGCAGTGGTCCTCATATGGCTATAGTGATACCATGTCGCAGCCAAGTTCAGAAATAACAAGAGATGTGTTTGTCAGAAACACAATGCCCCCTACTGCGCCGCATTGAAATAAAATTTCTATTTATCATTTGGCAGGTATAGAAATCATCTCCCTTTAAAGGTTATTACTTGCCTTGAATTTTGTCAAATCCAGCCGGGGGTGGGGGATGGGGAGGGGATCACAGTCAATTATGACCATGTCAGACATCACTGACAACCAAGGCCTATGGTTTAAAAGAGATCATAGCCAGAGTTAATCATGTATCTATGGACATAAGTCCACAGGTATGTAATGAGCATCAAAGACATTATAATTATATCATTTAAAAAAAACTTTGACAAATCAATCATTTGAGTTATAAATAATCAAAATAATAAATCTGTACAGTAACTGTGAAAAGAACTTCAATTCTTGGTAAGGAAATATATAATATGAGATTTATAATTATATAAATTACTTCCCTTGAAAATAATTGTCTGTAACAAATGTCTATTTTTAGTAGCAAATAATAAACCACTACCGTGACTGTAGATTCACCACTCAAAATGTGCAGCTCCATGAGATACACATGCATGCAAAATATATTAAGTGGCCATGTTCAATATTGAATAATTTTCTCCCTTTTTAAAGCTTATTACTTCCCTTAAAACTGTATTTTTTACCGTAAACCATAAAGGATGACCTTGACCTTTTACCACATTGTGTTTGTCAGAAACACAATGCCACCTACAGCGCCGCTTTGATTTATTTAACAAAAATATATACATAGGCAGGTCAGATAACTATGTCCATTTAAAGCGTATTACTTCCCTTGACGATGTTTTTTCGACCCTAGACCTTGAAGGATGATGTTCACCTTAAAATTTTACCACTCAAAATGTGCAACTCCATGAGATATGCATGCCAAATATCAAGGGGCTATCTTCAATATTTAAAAAGTTATGGCATTTAACCTTTTTTTTGGACGAACGGACAGACACACTGGCTGACGGACAGTTCAACTGCTATATGCCATCCTACCGGGGGCATAAAAATGTGCCTAGATGTTAATGATTTATGTTTCACAAAGTACTTTTTTTTAACTCCACCATCTCATATTAGTTTAATTTTTATTGGGTTTCAGGTGAGCGCCAAATGCCCTCTTGTTCATGATTTTGTACAATATACATTTTTTATAAATGAACAAAAAAGAGAAATAGTTTTGTTGAATGTGTTTAAATTAAACAATCATTTATTGAAAATCAAAATAAAATGGAAACATGACAAAATAAATTATGCAACAACAAGTTTGAATTCAACAAACAAATGTAACAGCAAGATATGCAAAGATATATTATGTTATGTCCACTGGCCTGTTATAACATAATGAAATAGAGTTTGTTCAGCTTTGTTTTATCATTTAAATAATAATTTTAAGACAAGGGTTGTTTGTAAAACATGCATGCCCCCCCATATGGGCTCTCCGTTGTAGTGAGAGCCATTGTGTGAATATGTTTTTTTGTCACTGTGACCTTGACCTTGACCTAGTGACCTGAAAATCAATAGGGGTCATCTGCCAGTCATGATCAATGTACCTATGAAGTTTCATGCTCCTAGCCATAAGCATTCTTGAGTTATCATTCGGACACCATTTACTATTTTGGGTCACCGTGACCTGACCTTTGACCTTGTGACCTCAAAATCAATAGGGGTCATCTGCGAGTCATGATCAATCTACCTATCAAGTTTCATGATCTTTGGCATGTGCGTTCTTGAGTTATCATCCGAAAACCCATTTTACTATTTCGGGTCACCGTGACCTTGACCTTTGACCTAGTGACCTCAAAATCAATAGGGTCATCTGCGAGTCATGATCAATGTACCAATGAAGTTTCATGATCCTAGGCGTATGCATTCTTGAGTTATCATCCGGAAACCATTTTACTATTTCGGGTCACCGTGACATTGACCTTTGACCTAGTGACCTCAAAATCAATAGGGTCATCTCGAGTCATGATCAATCTACCCATGAAGTTTCCTGATCCTAGGCGTATGTGTTCTTGAGTTATCATTCAAAACCCATTTTACTATTTCGGGTCACCGTGTACCTTGACCTTGACCCAGTGACTCAAAATCAAAAGGGGTCATCTGCGAGTCATGATCAATGTACTATGAGTTTCATGATCTTCGGCCCAGCGTGGCTCAAGCGTTCTTGAGTTATCGTCTGACAACCACCTGGTGGACGGACAGACCGACCGACCGACAGACAGACCGACATGAGCAAGCAATATACCCCCTCTTCTTCGAAGGGGGGCATAAAAAATCCCTGATGAAGAATTATAATTAAAACCAGAATTTTTTTTAATTAAAATTAAAAAGTATTTTATTAACTTTGTCTTATTGTCTAATAAAACGCATTGCAACAAGAATATCTGTAATGATGGTTATATAAACACAGTAGTAATCTGGTCATAATGTTTACAATGTTTAAAACTATCACAAATTTTATTGAAATGTGAAAAGGAAACCACAGGTTAGGATTCTAGTTGCACACAACCCCAGTTATCCTTGCATGGGATATTATATGCACACAAGTTTCAAACTATTACAATGTTAATGATTTCCTGTGAAAAGGAAACCGCAGTTCAGCATTTAGCACACAACCCCAGTTATCCTTGCATGGGAAATGATCTGAATGCCTCGGAAATGCAACAGCCGCTGCAGTATTCACACAGATATGGAAGATTTGATGGCTCTGACACTGTAAGTAAATATTTTACAAAGACTTACAGTAAATGGTGTTAAGTACATTATTGTTTCGTATTTGACTTTATGTTTTACAAGCATGAGTCTGAAGATATATTAACATCACATTGCAAAGTATTGCTTTACTGCTTTTCACTGCTTTTCGAGTATTTGTCAGAAAGTTTGATTTTCAAACTGGTGATTTTTTTGCTTGATATTTTGCAGACTGTACCTTTTGGATGGGAAAAAAAGCATGATAAACCATGACATTTGGAAAATGAAACACTATTTAAATATTATTATAAATACCGTAATTACTCTATGTTTTGGACACTTAAAAATAATTAATTTTT